>NW_020956718.1:97202-98293 GCF_003031625.1 Empidonax traillii | reverse complement strand
GGGGGGGGGGTGGGAGGGGAGTGTGGGTGGAATGGATGGGGCTGGGCATGGACTTTGGGGCTGCGGATGCTTCATGGCCGTGGGCACTGGGTTTGTGGCAGTGGTCACCCAGAGCCATGGTCACCTGAGGACCATGGTCATGCTGGGGCCATGGTCACCTCAGAGCCATGGTCACCCAATTCCATGGTAACCCAATTCCATGGTCACCTAATTCCATGGTAACCCAATTCCATGGTCACCTAATTCCATGGTCATGTTGGGGCCATGGTCATATTGGCACCATGGTCACCTCAAAGCCATAGTCACCCAATTCCATGGTCACCCAATTCCATGGCCACCCAATTCCATGGTCACCCAATTCCATGGTCACCCAACTCCGTGGCCACCCAATTGCATGGTCACCTCAAAGACATAGTCACCCAATTCCATGGCCACCCAATTCCATAGTCACCCAATTCCATAGTAACCCAATTCCATAGCCACCCAATTCCGTAGCCACCCAATTCCATAGCCACCCAATTCCATAGTAACCCAATTCCATGGCCACCCAATTCCATGGTCACCCAATTCCATGGTCACCCAGAGCCATGGTCACCTTCCAGCCATGACCACTTGCCTCAAGACCTTGACCACCTCAGAGTCACAGTCACCTCAGGGCCACAAGCACCTACCTCAGGACTTTTGGTCCCCTCAGGACCATGGCCATTTACTGTGCCTCAAGACCACGGTTACCTCAGAGCCACGGTCACCTCGGGGCCATGATCTCCTGCACCTCAGGACCATGGCCACATACCTCAGAGCCTCATAGCTCATGGTCGCCTCACGGCTCTCGGTCACTTCAGGACCATGGTCACCTCCAGGCCATCATCACCACTTACCTTGGGGCCATGATCACCTCAGGAGCAATGTCACCTACCTAAGGGCATGGCCACCTCAGGGCCACTCAGTTATCTGAGGGCCACAGCGGCTCTTGGTCATCACTGAGATGACCACTGTGTCCCTTTGCTCACCTCTGGGTCTTGGCCCCGCGGTGTGTTTTGGGGGACATGGCCACCCTCTCCTTTGGGGTGGCACCAGCAAGTCTCCAAGCA
>NW_020956718.1:59081-96119 GCF_003031625.1 Empidonax traillii | reverse complement strand
CTACCTAAGGGCATGGCCACCTCAGGGCCACTCAGTTATCTGAGGGCCACAGCGGCTCTTGGTCATCACTGAGATGACCACTGTGTCCCTTTGCTCACCTCTGGGTCTTGGCCCCGCGGTGTGTTTTGGGGGACATGGCCACCCTCTCCTTTGGGGTGGCACCAGCAAGTCTCCAAGCACGTCCAGGAAAGCCACCGCTCGTGCAGATTCCAGAGTGTGGACAGAGCGGCTCCATAAGGATCTGTCCTTGTCCTACAGGATGCCCTGGGAAAATTTCCATCCCAGGATAACACTATTGCCAACCCCAGATAAGCTTTTCCCTCCCAAACGTGCTTGAAATGTTCACACGCTCCATTCAGAGGAATTCTGTACAATTCCCGTGGTGGTTTCCTCCCTGCAGTCGCTCCAGTTACACCAGAAGTCGATCCACACAAAAGGCAGATGGACACAGAACAGCACAAATCCACAGCCCCAGCTAAGCAGCCTCCACACCCAAAATCCCAAATAAAGGACTTTCTGGGACCCTTCTTGTTGTGCACACCCTTAAAAACAAGGATTTTGCACCGAAAAGGAAAAGAAATCCTACCTTGTGGAAGGTTAATATTGTGACAGAAAGGCAGAAAGCTTTCAAAACAGAGATTATTTTAAACACTTGCCCTGGTTTTTTTTGCTGATCTGACGTCTATTTCCATGGAAACCACATCCAGCGCCGAGCTGCTAGAACTGGGAGAGGCTTCTGCCGGAGTGGGCATGGGAAGAGCCATTTTCCAGCAGCATGGAAGAACCTTTTTGTGGGGTTGGAGGGATTTCAGGTTCAAAATCCGAAATCTGGCGTGGCTGCTTGGCCCTTTGGGGTCACGCCTGGCACCTTCCCGGGGGTTCCCAGCTCCCATCCCGGGGAATGCACATCGATGTCACCCACAGCACGACGTGTTTTCCAACGAGACATCTTGAGTGCTTGGATGAAATGGCATCAAATGTTGCTGGGAGGCAAAAGCGGCCAAGAGCCCCTGCCATCAGCCTGTGTTTTACTTTATCATTTATTAATTATCATCCCTGTAGCTCAACAGCGTGCTGGATGCTTTAATATTAATGCTTTTTAGTAAAATCAATGAGCTTATCCTGGGATGATCTCAGGGTTTCCCAGAGGAAACAAGGCCTCCTGGGCTCAGGGCTTTTGGTTTAGTACCTGTATGGTGGCCTTTAGTCAGCACTCACTCCCCCCTGGGAGGGAGGATGATGAAATACCCTTTGCAGCTTTTGAAGAAGGGATGGAGGCTGAGATAAATCTACGAGTCATGCCTGCTGCTCTCAGTGCTTTCCATCTTATTTCCTGGCCTCTCACAGGGAAAAATAAAGGGGGGAAAAAAAAAAAAAAAAGGAAAAAAAAAAGACCTGACTGTAACTTACCTCCCCTTGCAGATTGGCTTTAAAGCCAAAAATATTTCTTTTGGGTGAGAACTGTCTTATGTAAGAGGCAACATGGTTTATTGACGAGAGGCACCGAGCTGGGAATAGGATTTGGGATCTGTTCCGAGCTCTGGCATTTTCCACGCTGTGCCACTTGGCTTGAGACTCTTCACCACCCCATTCTGGTGGTGCATCCTGCCCCTTGTCACCCCCCCTGACCACACCATGACCTGAGTAATGATCTGAATTTCCCTGATGATGATCTCAGTTTCCCTGGAAACTTTTTGCCTGAAAAAACATTTTTATGATATGGTAAATTACATATAGATCCAAGTTAAATTGTTAAGTTAATAAGTGTTGAGTTAAGGCTGTTAAGTGTTAAGCTGTAAGTCAAGTGCTGCCAGGCCTTTGGGCCGTATCCCTTTCTGTCCTTATACCTTCTGTCCTTTTGTCCCACCTGTCCCCCCACCCCACCACAGCCACAGCCTCCACATACAGGGTCTTGTGTTCATTTCAGTCCAGGCTGACACTGATTTTAGATTTTTGTGGGCTTTTTCTTCGTGTATTTGAACTGTTTAGTAAGTAGTAGAGTGAACTCTCTTGTGCAGTTGCCTTTATATTAAACCTGCTTTCACCAACGCCTTTGCTGGTGATTTTTTGAGCGACCCTAAAACACTCATTTCACAACACCTGCCACGACTGGCTTGAATTTAAACCAAGATCTCTGAGTATTGTTGTGATGCAAAGAGAAACAACACCTCTCAGCAGCTGGAAAGACACGGGGACGATCTCATTCTTGGCCTCATTGCTGGAGTGGTTTTATTTTTGGAGCATTTCATAAAAGCCCCGTTCGTTTATGTGGCGTTTATTTTCGTCTGATCTCAAGGAGAATGGAGTATATGAAAAGCTTTTATTTGATTTGCATTTGATTTGTGTTTATCGACACATTTACTGCAATTCCAAACAGACTCTTCCTTCCTCCAGCCTTGCAGCGTGTGGCTGTGGCAGTTTTTATCTACTGGATTCCTTATCATCAACAAAACCAATTTTTTTTTTTTTTTTTGCTTTAATTCCAGTTTTACTACTAGAAGAGCAGGCAGCAGTGGGAGAAATATCCTCCAACATGTCATATTTAGCCCCAAAACGGGGTTCGAGAAGGAAGATACCATTTCAAGCCCAAATTTAACATCAGAAGGAATTTGTGCCGGATGAATTTAGGCATCCTGAGGAAAATAAAGGATCACAGAAGAACCTGCAGAAGATATCCCCAGCACAGAAAGGAAAAAGGCTTTGTAAATTAGGAATACAACCAGTAGCTGTGATCAGTGAAGAATTTGAGCTGGTGATGACAGCACCGACTTAAAATCACTGACCTCGTGCATCTGGCAACCACTGCAAGTGCTCAAGGGGGGCTCATTCCCACCACAAACTAAATATGAGGCCCCTTGGCTTCATCTCAGCCCACTCTGCTCTCGGTGAAACAGATAAATGCAGGTCTCATCGGAGGGGCTCCTGGTCCGTGTGAATTTGGGACGTGACGTGACCAGATTTAGCATAGAGATTAAAGCATCTCCTCTGATGTGCTTATCAAAACATCCCACAAAGAGACTGACATAATTAGGTGACAACTCAGCCCACGGCAGCTCTTTTAACTTGCAAAAATATTTAATCTCCAATAGGGAAATGTGCTTTCTGAGTATTAAATTGCCAGCCTTGAGCGCTGGTGGTGGAGGGACTGACAGCTTGTTTGTTAATAGGAGGATGTTTGGAAACACCTTGGTAAGTAATACTAGTAAGTGTTGGCTAAGGCTGGTAACAGTCACTGAATTAGCAAAGTTTATTTTAAAACTAGAAATCCAACATGTTATTTGACCTGAGCCAATCAGTTGAAGAGATTTAATAAATAACCTGATAGAGAAGAGAGTAGTAAAAAGAAATGTTCTCTTGGCTACAAGATTTCTTTCTGCCCATGAAATTCGTTGATCTTAGATTTTTCCAACCCTAACAATTCAATGATTTTGTGTTTTTTGGTCTTTGTATTATTTTTGAGCCATTTTTTCCTCCCCCAGCTGCATCTTCTCCACCCTCACACTGGATGTGCCAATGTGCCCCTACCCAACAAAGGCCATGCAAGGAAAACTCGTGGCCACAAAGGTCTCATTGCCCTTCAGATAAAACTACATTTTAATCCAAATGCAGCTGAGGAGTCCACGGAATTGAAGAATAAAAGAAGACTTTTAGGGAGTGTCTCCTTCACAATGAAATGCCTTTTCCACAGGCAAGGAACGTTTAAGGTAATTGGTATTTGTTTACTAGAGGTGTTTAGGCTGATACTATATTTATGCTGAAAAACACCATTAAGAAAATGTTCCCTTTGGAATAAATTTGCACTTACCAATGAGCTGTTGGAAGTAATTTGATTTTTTTTTTCGAATCAGACAGGGTGCCTGGCTTCCACTGCCAGGTTGTTCCTTGAGAAATTCGCTCGAATCTGTTAATTCCTCCTTCAAATGAGGCAAGTAAAAGTGCTCAGAGCAGATGGCAGCCGTGCCTGCAGCAACAGAGATGGAAATATTAATTAATTGCTTTGATATTGGGGCAATATAACCCTGAAATGTCACGTTCACCCCTTCAAATGCAGCCACATATTGCGTGATACTCAAGTACTGCGGTGATGGGGGCTGACAAGGCTCTAGAGTAGAAGAAGAACATAAGCTGCTAATGAAATAAAGACAGAGGCTCCAGGGGAACTCTGTTCCCCTTCCAAAAAAATTCTCAAGCGTGCTGAAACAGCCACAGACCCCAAAATAAGGTCAGGGGACTGTGGCACCCACCACGAGCACCTTCACTCTCAGGATGCTGAACAGGATCTGGTCTTTCCCCTAAACAGGTCTGCCCGTGAGCCAGCCTGGTCAAAGGAGCAGCAGAATTCCCTTCCCAGCCTTCTGGCCTGTTTTTCATTCTTTGTTTCCTAAGGAAACGAGGGTTTACATGTTCAAACTCCTTCTGTATCTCTGCCTGGTCCTCTCCCCCAGCTTTGAGCTTCAGTCCCTGCCACTCCGATAAATATGGATAAGAGCTCGGTGACATGAATTCCACAAGTTTCTTGAAAACAGATGGCTGGGGAGAGGCAAGAGCGAGGAAAAGGCTCCAGCACAAGCCCAACTATTATTAGAGAGCAGAGATTTCACACCAGGCAGAGCTCTCACAGCCACTCCCTCGAGCAGGGGGACGGTTTCAGAGCTGTTTGTTTTCCTTCTTGGCACCAGCAGATCCTGCAGGACATTCCTGTGCAGGTGTGTTCTCCTGGCAAACACAAGGACAGATCCATGTGGATGCTGGCTCCCAGCTCCTCTACATCCACAAACATGTGTTGGAAGCTGTCCTGGAGATCTCCTCAGGTTGCTTCCCCCCTCTCCTGCCTCCCAACCGAGCCAGGAGCCTCGACCCATTTTTTCTGCGTCCTCCCTGCTTTTCCCTCTCTGCTCCAAACTGCAGCTCTCAAATTTGCATTTCCATATGGAGCACCCAGAGTTCTGCTATTCCAGGAAGCCTGTAAACATCTCACTACCAGGGGTGCAAAAATAACTGTGCTGCTCCGAGCTGCAGCGCCCCGTGGTAGTGAGGGGCTGGGGAGAAGCACACACACACACAAAAAAAAAGGATTATGGGGTGGTTTCTTTGGTGTAGGAGCCAACAGAAGATGTACTAATTAGATTTCAAAGGTGTCAGAGTCAGCCATTTGAGCTGGGATACAGCAAAGGAGACGGTGTGATTCTGACAAGCACATGGAATAGCAATGCATGGAGAAGCCATAAAATATTCAACAGCCATAGAACACTCCAGTAAAGGCATTTGCTTTGGGTCTTTGAAAATAAGGTGAGGAGGAGGAAGAAAAGCTGGGTATAGCACTAATTATTCCCCAGTTCCTAATTAGTTCCTTGAATTTAAAACATGGATTCGGCTCCACCAGCAGCTCGGCAAGTCCTTTGTGCTATTAATACTTCCCTGGCGTGATATGGTTAAAAATACTCCCACCCTTTCAGGCGAAAATGTGGCTTGGAAGTGTCACGATGGGAGGAGTTCAGGGATGGAAATCCTCTTAAAGGAATATGACTTCCCCAATATCAAAAAAAACACAATGTGAACGATCCTCTAAAAGCCCCCCCAGACTGAGCCTGTTCCCACGAAAGGGCAAATCTGAAAACAATTCTCAGTGCAGAGCTCTTGGGCCACCTGACATCAGAGCGGCTTCCCTGGCAAAAAGCAGCGCCCAGCCAAAATGGGAACAGTTGTTTTTTTTTTTTTTTCAGGAGACCTGCTGCCTGGGGAGCAGGTGGGTTTGCAGATCCCAAGTGCCTGGGTCCTTCAGACACGCTGCACGAGGCTGAACTCCCACCCAAAGGCAGGATTTTGGAAGTGTCCCCCCCTTCCTCCCACCCAGGGAAGGCAGGAGATCCCAACCCTTCCAGAGCAACAGCCATTTTCCCCTGGAATTCTATAGGGATTTATGGGGGAGATCCACCCAACACCGTGCCTCTTCCCACAGGATTTGTGAGACAAGGCACAAGGCTGGGGGTTGGGGGGGTGTGGGGGGTGTTTATGGCACCTTTTGGCTTCAGTTTGAGGGGTCCAGATTCATGTTTCCAGGTTTTAGATCCCCTCAGGACAATAAGCAGTTCCCCTCCCATCTCCACCAACAGTTCTGCATCAAAATGGGTTAATTCCTGCTCAGTTCCCCTGGAATCTCAGCAATACCAGCACAGAAACAATACCTGCACTTAACATTTGCTCTGTGCTGTTTGATCCCTTTTTCCCCTAGTAATTTGTGTCTGTAATGGATCAATATATAAATTAAAAGACAAAAGAACCTGACACAGCCACTGCAGGCTGTGAGGGCAGACAAAGACAGCCTTTCTAGTGGAAAAACATCCCTGTCTTTTAGGCAATAAAGCCAGCAAGCTGCTGCTGTACACCAAAATCCTCATCCACAGAGACACCCCTACGCAATGGGCAACATAAATTTTAATTAAATTTTAAACATTAAAATTAAATTAAAACAAACAAACAAACAAACAAACAAACAAAACAAGCCCCCAAAACAAAGCCCAACCAAGGCCTTTAGTGATGAACATCAGAGAGCCACTATCAACACGAGGGGACAAGGCAGCCTGAAGTTGGTGGTTTGGGGTGTCCAGTGCCACCGTGTCCCCCAGGGAGGGGTGATGACACCCTCAGTACCTTCCCACACCTCAGTCTGGAGTCAAAATATGAGCTAAAGGGGCTAAAAAGGAGGATGAGACATTTGGGGTCTCCTCCTTGCCCAGCTCCCTGCTCTTCCCCTCCCCACTCTGGGGTGCAAGGCAGGAGCCAGCTGAGCTCAGCCTGTCCTTCCTAAAATGGGGGAAAGCTGGACATTGACCAAAATGGACCATTTCAACCTGTTTCAGCAGCTTTTTCAGAGCAGCCTGGAACTGGAGAGACCTCACACAGCTCCTTCTCTCCTCCAGCACTTCGGTTTCCCCTCTCCAGTCCTTTTTTTTCCCCTCTCTATTCAAGAATCATCTCTAGATTAGCAAGAGATTGCTCCAGCCTGAAATGGGTCTTCTGCTGCAGAGTAAAAGCTGTCAGAAAAACCAGCTGTGCCCCCCCAATCCCCTCAGCGCTGCTGGGTGAGGGAACAGGAGCCCTCTTGGCCCTCGGTGTTGCCTTTTGAAGGGTGGGGAACCTGCCAAGCACCGCACCCGGAGCGCAGGGCATCGAAACTCGGCAAGCACGTGCCCAGCTCTGGATCCCAAGGGCCCGTCCTGCCCCAGATCCCAGCGTGGGAGGAACTCGGGAGGATGACAGCACTGAGCTGAATCCCTCGTGACTGCAGCACTCGGGGCTTGCAGCTCGAAGGCTCGACGGTAAAAACTCGTTTTTGGAGATCAGGAGGCTCGTTTTTCCTTCGGGACGTCACCCGGAGCAAAGCTTTGATTTTCCGATGGAAAAAAAACCCCAAACCCAACATAAAAACCGAGCACATACTCACCAGTCGAAGGAATTCTGCTCAAGAAGGTGCTGCCCGGGGTTTGGGTCAACACTGGACGTGTGTCCACGCTGGTCTTCAAGGCCGGTTCCGGGCACTGAGTTCGTCCAGCAGAGCTCGTGTGTTCTCACTGCACACACTGGGCTCAGCTGGCAGGGTCCTGGACCTTCACAGCCTGTTGTGGATCCAGGCCTTACTACTTTCCTTAAAAAAACACGACAAAAGGGGAAAAAAAAACCTAAACAAAACAACACCACCCCCACCCCCACCACCACCACCACCACTACAGCGTTACGGTAATTACAAGGAGGTTTAACACGCCTCGATTTGCATTAATTAAATCAACGGGGAGGCTTCAATTGAAGCAAAGGAGGTGTTTTTTTTTTTCTCTACACGGCAGCAAAACGCTGCGGAGAGGCTGGGGCTGGGAACTCCGGTTCGCTGCCTGGATGTGCGGCGGGATGGGGAGGGATCTGCCGGCTGCGAGGGGCTCCCCAGCAGGGAGGGAGCCGCGGGCAGGACGAGCTGGGGGTGGGGAGGATGAGGAGAAGAAGGCTCTCAGCTCTTAAGATGTGAAGAGCTCTGAGCTGGGTCCGTGGTGACACGGTCGGATTTGAGCCCGGGGAGGGGAAAGCTTTGGAGCCGGGGCCGTTGGGAGAGCGGAGGTTGCTCCGCAGGGATAAGCCCTGGGAAAGAGGAATGTTTCCATTCATACCCCGGCCCTGCTGCAAGCACAGCTGTGAGGGGAATATAAATGGGCAGCAGGGTGGGTTGTGGTTTTGTTGTTTTTTTTTTTTGTTTTTTTTTTCTTTTATTTTTTTTTAAAGCCACCGGTTTGAATATTGAAGCGGAGCTGACGCGCTGGAATGCTTGGCTGGAAGTGAGCCCTTCCAGCTCCCACCCCTCCAGGGCAGGGCACGGCCAACCTGCAGGTGGGTGCTCCCAGGGCCCACCCCACAATGTAACAGGAGTCAGTGTTTCCTTCCCGTGCCCCTGAGAAACAAAATCCACCTGGATTTAGGGAGATAAAGCATTCTAGTTCACGTTCAAACCCAGACCATTGGGTTGGAACGACAGGACCAGCCCAGAGCTGGTGCTGGAGGGGTGTGGTGGCAGATCACATCCTGGGACAGCCCTTAACTCCTGCTTTTTTTTTGCCAGAAAACCTCCCAGTGTGGCACAGGCAAGGCTGGAGGACACCCCAAAGGGTGGAGGGCTGTCCCCTCTGGTTGATGGCCCAGGCAAGTGGCAGGCACTGATGTTCAGTCTCTGCCTGTGGCCAGCCTGGGAAGCGCCAGCAGAGCTGTCCCAGCCCCTTCCTTTCCAACCTCTCAGGGCCAGGAGAGCAATCCCAGCAGGCTGAGACGTGGGGATGTGCTGGTTGTGGTTGGGGCAGAGTTGATTTCCTCCACAGTAGCTGCCCTGGGGCTGTGTTTGGGTTTGTGCTGAACACAGGGTTGATAACTCGGGGATGTTTTGTTGTTGCTGAGCAGCTCCTGAGCAGCACTCAAGGCCTTTTCTGCTCCTTGAGTCACCCTCAGTGACCAGGCTGGGGGTGCACAGGTAGTTTGGAGGGGACACAGCTGGCACAGCTGACCCTGCCTGACCCCAGGGACATCCCAGCCCATACAGCCCATCCTCAGGATATCAAGTAGGAGGAAAAAGGAGGCAGGGGGGACACTGGCAGTGATGTCATTTGCCTTCCCAAGCCACCCTTAGGCAGTGGCTGAACCCCTGCCTGGCTTTCCTTTGCTTGCACACACACAGAGCTTTTGCTTCCCCTGTTAAACTGTCTTTATCTCAGCCCACGAGTTTCCTCACTATTCCCACTCTCTCCCCCATCCCCACTGGATGGGTGGGAGCAAGTGGCTGCGTGGGGCTTGGATGTTGGCTGGAATTAAACCACGCCAGGGAAAACACCTTCCTGGTGTGCTCTGCTGGGATTTGTGCCACATCTTTCACACACGCTGCCTCTGGGCCCCCAGGCTGGAGCATGTCATGGAGATCTGGAGCAAAGGACGGCTTGGGACGGAGCCTGGCTGAAGAGATGGCTCCAGGCTGCATTTTAAAGCAGATGCAATAAGTCAGTGAATTAGGAAAATGCCCGGGGAGAGGGCTCCTGCATCATCACATCCCACAGAAAGCAGAGAGAGGCCCACGGAGAGGAGGGAGGAGGGTGTCTGCCCTGCACAAGTGACCCCAGGGCTTTCTCGAACTCCTTCTGGCAGGGTTTTCCTCCAGAGGCACAAAAATAATTGGGAAAGTGGTTTCTGGTTGGCTCTGGAGTGCCAGAGAAGGGTATCTGCCTGCTTCCCTCCTCCCCCAGCCCCCCCGGGCACTGGGGATGGGAATAAGCAGCTTCCCATGAACCGAGGGGTTAATGGATGTCAGACACCCTCCCAGAAGAGTCTGCTTCTGCCACCCCCTTCTGAAAGCCTTTACATAAGACTCCTGCAGAATTTATAGCCTGTCTCAGCTGTGCCACCACTGGGCTGCTCCCCTGTGGCTGCCAGCGCAGATCCCCAGCCCCGCTAATTCCGGGAGGAAAATGGGATTTGATTTCTGCACCAGTCACTGTCTCTCACTGTTAAAACGGGACCTGACGGGCTCAGCCACACGATTCCTCACACACATCGACCTTGAATGTCCCCTCACCCCCCACCCCCAGCATCGCAGCAGAGGACTGTCTCCACGGGCTGTCACACCCCAGCCTGAACCCGGGGCTGGAAACAGTGTAAAACATTTAAAAATAAATATCTGGGAGCCTTAAAAGCAGCGGGGCCTTGCGGTCCAGTTCACATCAGTCCTTTGTGTGTCACTGGGGAGCGCAGGAGACACTGAGTGATGTCCTCTGTGCTGAGTGATGTCCTCCCTGCTGCTGTGCCTTCTTCCCCCGAGGCCATCCCGGATCATCCTGGAGCATCCTCAGCCCCAGGGCTTGTCCTTGGCTGAGGGCGGCTGTGACACAAACAACCCAGGCACCGGAGGAGTGAAATGCTGCTTTTCTGATCCCGTTCTTCCCCTGGAAAAGGGCTTTGCTGGTACCCGCATCACCCACCGTCACCAGGAGAGGATCAGCACCACCCAAACCCCGTCTCCTCCAGCCTCCCCTCCTTCCTTCCCCCAGGAAATCCTGCCTCCGCGTAGCCCCAGGCGCTGTCTCTGCAGCTCCTCTCCGGGATGGCAGGAGATGGAGCAAAGCCGGCTCCTCCGCCATCCCCCCTCGGGTGTGTCCCAGCTGGAATCCTGCACCGCGGCGGGGACAATGCAAAAGCAGATGGTGCGTCAGGAGCAGGGATGCTCCCGGCAGCTGCCGAGCCGGCGTGTCCAGGATCCCTGCTGCCTCTGCCACCTCGGTGCCTGCCAGGACCCTGGGGAGGGGCTCCGGTGGGGTAAATCCGTGCGGCTCCGCCAGCTTCAGCCCTTCCTCGGGATGGAAGTGTCACTTTTCATGCTGCACAGCCAGGCTGGGTTGCTTTCCTTCCATCCCCGAGGCCAATCCCAGTCCCCCTTTCACATCCCTGTGCTGCTGAGGTGTTCAGAGACACCTCCTTCCAGCCAGCTTGCTGTTTCTTTTTTTCCCCCCCCTCCAGACTCTCCTCTTTCTTTCCCCCTTTCAGATTTGAGGCGTGCAGGCAGCCATCTGGCCAGCTTTCCAGGACAATGACAGGATTTTTCCTTACTCCTGTGCTTGGAGCCCTGATGCTGCATCTCTCCATTCCGGTTCTTCTGGCTGTGATTGAACTGCCCCCAACCCACAGCAAACAACCCCCCTCCCTGCTCCTGCCAGATGTGCCCCAGCTGCAGCAGATCCAGCAAAGGGATCACTGCCCACCCATCCCACGTGCAGGAAGGATCTCACCTCGTGCCCAGGTGAGGCCCTGGCACAGGTTTGCCCGGAGAAGCTGTGCCTGCCCCTGGATCCCTGGAAGTGTCCAAGGCCAGGTTGGACAGGGTATGGAGCAACCTGGGCTGGTGGAAGGTGTCCCTGCCCATGGCAGGGGGTGGAACGAGGTGATCCTCAAGGTCCCTTCCAATCCAAACCAGTCTGTGACTCTGCAACAGCCAACCCAGTCTTTATCCCTGCGGGTTTTATTCCCTTTGCCCCACAGCCCTCACTGCAGGCACATGAGCAGGGAGGGCTCTCCTGGCGTGTTCCCTGAGCACCTCAGTCACCAGACGTCCTGTGAGCACAGTCCTCAGCTCCTGCTCTCCCCATGGGCCCTCCTGCCCTCCCTGGCTCCTGCACGGATCATTCTGGGCAAGAAGGAGTGAGTTCCTCCGGACCTCGGAGCGGCTACAGCTTGGACCGGCAGAACGGCGCTTCTGGAACAACCGAGTCTCCCACGCCTTCCAGGAGGTCATCCCACTGGTCAAACTCCTCTTCCAGGTCTGCACGGGGCACAGATGGTTTGGGGGTTACCACAGCCTCATCAGCCCCACTCCAGGGGTCACAGAGGAGCATCCACCCCGACCCCTTTGCTGTGGGAAGCGCCGATCCCAAGCCCAGCGAGGCAGCGGCCACCCCACAGCCCCCCCACAAGCTGGGGGGCTCTCCCGCCCTCCCCAGCCCCTGAACAACGTGCCCTCCCCCCATACCGAGGTGCTTCTGCAGGAAGGCCAGAGCTGCCTGGCTGGTGATGGCCAGAGCCTTGTTGGGGTCGAGGGTCCCCCTCGCGCCGAAGATGCGGCTGATGAGTTTCCCGGGGAGAAAGGCGAAGTCAGTCTGGCTCTCGTGCACGGTTCCCCTGGGCAGGGAAGGGATGTGCTTCAGTGGGAGCTGGGGAGAGGTTCTCCTGCCGTAGGTGCTCCCTCCAGCCCCAGCTCACAGCACGGTGATGATCTTCGTCTGGCCGTTCCTGGAGCTCAACCTCTTCATCTTGGCGACGCTTTCTGGGGTCTGGAACTTCTCGGTGTTGATGAAGAGCACGGGCTTGGGCACCTCTGGGTACAGCAGGTTCTCCAGGGGGAACATCCAGGCATCGAGGGCCACCGCGCACCTGCAGCAGGAGGGACACCCACCACGGCTTCCCTTCCCACCGGGATGAGCCTCGTGTTCCCGGAGCTTCTGCAGCTCCTCATCCCTGCCCTGGCTTACCTGAAGCTGGGCTCTTTCACCAAGGCCAGCACCGCTGTCACCCCACCAAAGGAGTGGCCCATGACGGCCACTTTGGCCAGATCAAGGTTGCCCTGCAAAGAGGAGAAGGCTGTGCCCAAAGCTCGCCACGGGAGGTCCCTAATTAGGGAACAAAGAGCCAAGGGAAGATCAGCAAAGTCCCACTGCCAGGGGGGAAAATTCTGTGTCTCATTTTCACTGCTGCTGTGATTGGGACCTGGCTTCCCAGCATCCAGAGGGGAGGGAAGGGGAGGAGAGGCTCCAGGAAGCTGAGAGGTGGAAAGCTGTGCCTCTGCAGGGGACCTGCCTGTCCCAGGAGGAAAAGTCTCAGGCAGCAAGGACTGATCCTGCCACCAAAGGAAACCTGGACCCCCCTCCCATCCCCACCCAATCCCCCAGCAGGTCCTTCAGCACAGACAGACCCAGGTACCTTGAGCACGGAGAGATCCCAGTCCTGGGGAAGGATGTTCAGGACAGATTTTCCACTGGCGATGTCCTTGAAGAGCCGGAGCGCTCGCACACACTCCTCTGCTCTCTGATGAACCTGGCAGCCAGAGCCACCCCTCCCCTGGTTAGCCCAGCTCCTCCAACCCCCAAATTTGGGGTCAGATCCCCCCCTCAGTGCCCACTCATGCTCATCCCTCCAGGGTTTGGACCCGACAGGGCATTCCCTGAATTACAGCAAATGTAAAAGCAAGTGAGAGGCTGCAGCTCCCACAGGGATGCAGTGGATTTATTGGAATGGTTTCCTTTTGTTGTTTGCTTTTAATTTGGTTAATCTGATAGCAGAGACAGCTGGAGATGAGCAAAAGCCTCTGCTCTGGGAAGGAAGAAGGGAAGGGAGAACCCAAGATCCTTCCCAGCTGCCCCCTGGCCAAGCCTGCTGATGCCACCTACCAGCCCAAACCCCTGTGGGGAGCCCAGACCCCCCACCCCAGCCCAGGTGCCAGGAGCAAACCTGGGCGTCCCCCTAAAGCCCAGCTCAGGGGCTCCATCCAGGAGCAGCTCAAATGCCCAAACAACTCAGGGAGAGGACACCCTGACCTGGGACCACTTTGGGACCACGTCCTCTTGCTCCCCTAAGGACACTAGCACTGTTGGCTGTGCACATTTAAGGTGACAAGTGACAAAAAAACTCCAGTGAACACCTCTCTCCTGCTCCCTCTAACCATCGCGGAGGTCGACCTGGCAACTATTTCCTTCTGTTTATCATTTATTTCTCACTCACCCTCAACATTTACACTCACAGGTTCATCCTAATAAGAAAACTGCCTCCCTTGTCTGTGCAATGGGCTGTGAGACAGAGCACACACAGAAACAACAGGCTGGGAGGTGATTTAAGGCTGCCAAAAGCACCTCCAACCACCGCGGTTCCTAGAGAGTTTTTCTACGACTAATCTTCACTCGCTGTTGTCCTTTTAAACGAGGCAGAAACAAACAGAGGGGGTGTGTGTGGGGGGGGTGGAACTTGGCTCAGCAGGAAACCTTCCTGCTCCCCAGCAAGCAGCTGTCCGGGATAATCCCGGAGAGACAAAAATCCAAGCGTGAACAAACCCAGCAGCCGGTGCGGAGCGGGGCTGGGCACGGAGCCCGGCTCTCCCTGGGGTGCAGGGGACATTATCCAGGGGACATGGCAAAGCCCAGCCTGGCTCCTGCCAGGGTCAGCTGGAGCCGGACAGACAGAGCCCGTGAAGGAAGAGAGAAAACAGGTTGAACAGATTTTTCTCATCTCCAAGGAGAAAGCTCAGCCCCAGCATGGCAGCGATGCGGGACTGGGAAGGGCACAGGATGAAGATCCCAGGGATGCAGGAGGGAGTTCACACCTGCCTGTTGCCCACCCTGAACCCCCCACCCCGGTACCTGCTTGTTTCTGAAATAAAACTCCTTCTGCCCCTGGGGCACCCGTTGGAAGGGGATCCACTCCTCTCTCCCAGCCTCTGCCGTGCAGAAATAGGTGGTGGCAGCAGAGTGGTCCCTGCAGTGGCAGGAGGGAAGGTGGCCGTGTCATGGGGGCACCAGCAACTCCCCAGAGCACAATATCCCACCAGCCCTGGCACGGTAGTTGAATTTGGTGGGGACCAGGGCACCCACCTGTGCTCCAGCGCTGCCACCACGAAGCCCCAGGACGCCAGTTCCGTGCAGACAGAGGAGTACAGGGTCCTGCAAGGGAGACCAGGAGAGTCAGGGCAGGTCTGAGCAGGGCCAAGGGCAGCCCTGGACACCCAAATCCCCATCCCAGCCCTGCTCAGGGCTCATCCTACCGAAAGGCTCCCAGGCCGTGGGAGAAGATGATCAGGGGGTACCCACCGCTGCGGGGTTTGAAAGGCCCATTCCAGCTCACTGGAACTCTGCAGGAGCCTGTAGGGAGGAGAAACCCCCAGGAAATGGGGGATACAGGCAGGAGAAACCCCCAGGAAATGGGAGGGACACAGGCAGAGGAGTGTTGCTGCTGCAGCAGGTCCCTGCTCAGCTCCAGCCCTGCCTGTAGCATCCAGCCAAGAACAGGGGATGAGCTTGAGCTCTGCTCAGGGAGTGGATCCCTAAGGAACCCACATCAGGGAGTGGGTCCCTAAGGAATGGGGAGCACTCAGGGTGGGGGATGACCCCCCTCACCGATGGTGATGCTGAGCAGGGCTGAGCACCAGCGGCGCCGGAGGGTGGAGTCGGCCAGCCCAGCGCAGTACTCGGAGCGCGGGATCCAGAGCGGCTCCGTGGCCCCTGCACGGAGCAGGCAGGGGTAGAAGAGGCGGAGGAAGAGCCCCTGGGGGAGAGAGGGGAAAGGGGGACACACTGGGGACAGCACAGAGTGTGGTGGCCGTGTCCTCAGCGAAACCAGCTGGCTGCAGCCACGCTGCTCTGCGTGGAAACCTGTCCCTAATCCCATCCCCATGCCTGTCCCTGTTTCCATCCCAATCCCTGTCCCTGTTCCCATCCCCATCCCTGTCCCTGTTCCCATCCCCATGCCTGTCCCTGTTCCCATCCCCATCCCTGTCCCTGTTCCCATCCCAATCCCTGTCCCCTTCTCCATCCCTGTCCCCTGTACCTGCCGTGTGTGGCCCACCATGACATCCGTGCAGCCCACGTGGTGAGGTCCGTGCCCCTGGGGCAGTGCCAGCATCCCCCCCATGCTGCCACAGGCGAGCCTGGACAGAGACATGGGGTCAGTGTCTGTCCCCTCCCAGGGGGACCCTGACTCGCTCCCTCCTCCTTCCCTCACCCCTCTCCCATTGCCCAGACCCCGGGCAGCCCCCCAGAGCTGTGCCAGCAAAACTCACCAGCAGCAAGTGGAGTAATAAGGCTCCCAATTTCCCCCCTCCCCTCGAATTCCCAGGGGGCACAGTCCCTCAGGGCTGCTCAGGGACGAAAACCCCCCAGTTCCTCTCCCAGGAGCTGCCAGAGCAGGACGGTGGGGCAGAGCCTGCCCCAAGCCCACCCTGCTGAGGGTCCCCATCCCCTCGGGGGAGGCAGAGCTGGGGGTGTGCAACCAAGGGGTCAGTGCAGGGGTGACACCCACGGGAGCCACTGGGCATCACGAGGGGACGGGGCTCTGCACCCCCTCCCTCCTGTGCAAAACTACAGCTTCCAGCAGCGCCCGGGGCTGGGGAACCACAACTCCCAGCACGGTCCTGGCCAAGGACCACAGCTCCCAGTAAGCGCTGGGTCCTCGGACTACACCTCCCAGTATGCGCAGCTGAACTACAGCTCCCAGTGCTTCCCAGTGCCCTTTCTCCCAGAGCCCTTCCTGCAGCTCCCAGTGCTCCCCCCAGCGCCCCCAGTTACCATCGCAGCTCCCAGTAGTTCCCCAGCTGCCAGTGCCCTCTAGCTTCCAGTGTCCCCCCAGCTCCACCCCAGCTCCCAGTGCTTCCCGCAGCTTCCAGTTCCCCCAGCTGCACCCAGTGCCCTCACCCCTGCAGCTCCCAGTGCTCCCCAAGAGCTCCCAGTGCCCCTAAGCCGAGCTCCCTCTGCAGCTCCCAGCGCCCTTCCAAACTCTCAGGGCTCCCAAGTTTCCTCCTGTGCCCTCCCCGCAGCTCCCAGCAACAACTCCTCCAGGCCCCAGTATCCCCCGGCCCCCCTTTCCCAGTCCCTCCCGGCACTCACCAGTACACCGGGTCACAGTTCCCAGCACGCCCCAGTGAACTCTGCACTACAGCTCCCAGTGCCCCCGTGCACGTGGACTACAGCTCCCAGTGACACCAGCCCAAAAACAGGGCTCCCACTGCCAAATCTCAGCTCCCAGTGCTCCCAGTTCCAGGGCACAATCCCAGTCCCCTGTCACAGGCGCAGCCCCTCCGTGGGGAGCTGTAGGGGGCCATGCCCATGGGCAGCACCCCAATCCCAGGGTGCCCCGTCCCAGTCTGCACCCAGCTGGGTTTCTGCCCCCAGGATTGCCCCCCTGTGTCCCCCCCCCCCAGAGTCCAGAGGTGTTCGGGACTCCCACCGCCCATCCCCTGCGTTCCTGTCCTTCTCTTAATCCGCTTTCTGGAGCTAAAGCGGCCCCAGGGCCCCATTAATCCCCTCTGCGGCCAGGGATTAATTCCCTGCGGGCCCAGCCGGCCAGACCAGCAAATAAATATCCAAAGATTTGGTAAAAAACGTCCCTATCAAGCTCCCACATGCACAGCCCCACTCCAGGCTCCCCAGCACGGTCCCCGGGGTGCCTGGGGAAACTGAGGCAGGGGCTGGCAGTTGGGTGGGGCACTGGGCACCGTTGCTGTGTGTGTCCCCTGGGTGCCACCCGGCTGCTGGGGCAGGGAGAGGGGACCCCAGCCTGTGCCCCCAACACATTTACCCCCCCCAGAGGCCGATCCTCCCCCAGGCTGAGGCTGGCCGGGTCGTTACACCCATGGATGGGATCCAGCGCTCCGTCGCGTCCCGGCTTGCCCGGCCGGCGGGAAGGGCGGCTGGAGCGGCCGGGAATGCCAGGACAGGGTGGGAGAGGCGAGCCCTGACGTGCCCCTGCTGCCCGCCCCAGCCCACGCCCGGCTTCCCGAAATGGGGCTCAGCCCCCTGCCAGCACCCCCACATTGCCCTGGGAGAGGGTCCTGGCTGGAGGTGGTGGGCGTCGAGTCGGCTGCTCAGGACCATCTTGCTCTTCCTGCAGTTGAGCTCAGCAGGACTGTGGGGGTCCCTGTGATGTGGGTGTCACTGGAGACCCCCACACTGGGCTCACACAGTGTTCACAAGGACTTTCTTTAAAGGGATTAACTCAGCCCGTGGCCCCCACTCAGCTCCTGTTCCTATCACTCCACCAAGAGGAGAACTGATTTGGGGGGTCAGGCCAGGCTGGGACCCCCATCTCTGCCCCCTAAGAGGGTGAACCCCACAGTCCACCCCCACCTTCGTGCCATGGGTGCTGGGAGGGGCTGGGTTGGGGCCTGTCAGTGAGGATACAGAAGGGCTTATCCCTCCTGCCCCTGCCTGGGGGTCACCTGGGGGTGTCACTGCAGCCTAGGGGTGTCATTGGAACCGCAGGGGTCAGTGGAATCCGGGGGTGTCCTTGGAGCCCCAGGGGAATCCTTGGAGCCTGGGGATTGCTGGAGGATGGGGGTGACATCGAAGCCCTGAGGTGTCACTGGTGGAGGTGACCCCAGCTGTGTTCCTGCCCCTGCTCCCCATCGCTGCCCCACCCTGACCCCGCTGCTGCCCTACAACCGCCCCATCCCTTTGGGGTCCCCCGGGGGGCTCCAGGGCAGAGAGACCAGCGGGACGGGCCGCTCCCCCTCAGGGGTCTCACCGGCACCAGGTGACACGGGGGGTCGTGAGTCGGTCCCCGCGGGGGTCCCACAGCGGGGTGGGGGAAAGGGGGAGACACAGGGACCCTGCGGACCCCCCCGGGGCATCCCCCGGCGCGCGCGGGGATCCCCGTCCCACGTGGGCGCGACCAATGGGAACGCGCGGGGGCGGGCGTGGCTCTCTAGACCACGCCCACCTTACTACACCGACAGCCAATGGGAGGCGGGTGGGCGTGGCCAAGCGCGGCGATGTGGGCGGGGCGAGGGCGCGGGGTAACAGATGCGGGCGGGGGGGGGCACGTGGAGAGCGGGGGGTGACGATGGACCACCGGGAACGGCCGGGAAACGGGGCCGGGAACTGACCACGCAGGGACGGACAGTCCCGAGAGACAGACAGGCGGACAGGGGACAGCCAGCCCGGAGGGGGACAGGGGACAACCAGCCCGGAGGGGGACAAACGGACAGGGGCCAGCCAGCTCCGGTGGGAGGAAAGGGGACAGCCGCGGCGGGACAGACAGACTGACAGGGGACAGCCAGCCCCGGGGGGAACGGGGACAGACAGACGGACAGGGGGAAGGCAGCCTCGGGTGGGGACAGACAGACTGACAGGGCACAGCCAGTCCCGGGGGTAGAAAGGGGACAGCCATCCTAGGGCAGGACAGACAGACGGACAGGGGACAGCCAACAGCGGGACGAGGGACAGCAGGACAAGCAGCCACGAGGGGTGCGGACAGCCGGGGTCTTGCACAGGCAGCCTGTGGGACACGGGGACAGAGAGCGACAGACGGACAAGGTGACAAGAGGGACTCACTCCCCCAGCCCTCCCGGCCCCGGGGCTGCGCGGAGCCTCCCCCGGCAGCTCCTCCGTGCGGCCGCGCACCGGGAGCCCGGCGGGGCGGCACGGCGGCCGCTCCGCCGCCTTCCCCGGGCGGGGATGCAGCCCGGAGCCGCGGGCAGCCGGGGATTGGCACCGCGGGGCACGGCGGCCCGACACCCACCCGGGGCTGCGTGTCCCCGAAGGTAACGGGGGGACCGGGCAGGGAAGGAGCAGTTGGAGACAGGGGGGCTCCGGTGGCAGCGGGAGGGTCTATTCCCAGGTTTTTATTCCCAGGGGGCTGAGGAGGGAGGGGGGTCCTGCCGCAGGGATGTGTGGGGCCGCTTGCGGTGACACGGTTGGCGGCGACAGGACGGTGACGGCGCGACCTCTCCCCTTCTCCAGGGATTTGAAGCTGAGCCAAGCGATGGAAATGTCATTGTCGCGGCACGGGAGCCCGGAGAAGTGAGCGGCTGGGACACCTCTGCTCCGCGGCTGGAGAGCCGGACGGTCCCGAAAAACCAGCACGGCCCTGGGCAGAGGGGGCAGCAAGTGGGGTTTGCCCCAGGCTGCAAGGGCACAGGGCAACACCTGGGGGCCGGGAGCTGTCCCACCACCCACCTGGGGTTTGGGACACCAGCCTTTCCACCGGACTCTGGGACCCATCTGAGCCCGATGAGGACCTGGGGCTGTGTGTGAACCTATGCAGACCAGGAAGAAATACATTTTCCTGACTTTCCTCGCCTCTTGGCTTCTGCTTTTCTTCTTTGGAGGAGACCAGCTGCGCCGTTTCGCTTTCTTCTCCGGGAGGAAAGCCGAAGCCCGGAGGAACTGGCCCCGCTGGACGGATCGGTCCCTCCTCAAAAACTTTGCAGACCCCGAGGAGCTCCAGAGGGATGGGGACCCCTCCCTGCTGTCCCCCCAGGAGCGGCGGGTGGCGTGGCTGAGCGTCTACAAGAGCAGCAGATGCCGGATGGAATCCTGCTTCGACTTCTCCAGGTGCCAGAGGAACGGCTTCAGGGTGTTCACCTACCCCCGGGAGAGAGACCGGCCCATCTCGGAGAGCTACGGCAAAATCCTGGCCTCCATCGAGCGCTCCCGCTACTACACCCCAAACCCCGAGGAGGCCTGCCTCTTCATCCTCGGCATCGACACGCTGGACCGCGACCACCTCTCGGCTCAGTACGTCCGCGACGTCGACGAGAAAATCCGCGGCTTCCCGCTCTGGAACGGCGGCCGGAACCACCTCATCTTCAACCTCTACTCGGGCACCTGGCCCAACTACACCGGGGACCTGGGCTTCGACATCGGCCACGCCATCCTGGCCAAGGCCAGCTTTGACACCGAAAGCTTCCGGCCCGGCTTTGACGTCTCCATCCCCCTCTTCTCCAAGGACCACCCGCAGCGCGGCGGGGACAGGGGGTGGTTGTCTCAGGACTCGGTCCCCCCGAGAAAGAAGTACTTGTTGGTGTTCAAGGGGAAGCGGTACCTGACCGGCATCGGCTCCGGCACCCGGAACGCCCTGCACCACATCCACAACGGGAAGGACATCATCTCCCTCACCACCTGCAAGCACGGCAAGGACTGGGAGAAGCACAAGGACAGGCGCTGCGACAAGGATAACGTCGACTACGAAAAGTGAGTTGGAGATGGGGCGTGAAATGTGGGTCTAGGGGGAGTGGGACACCCCACAAAATGTTCCTTTCTGCGTGCCTGCCTGTGGCAGCTGGACCTCCAGGGAGGGAGATTTTGGGCTCTCCCAGGAATAGATGAGGGTTTCATGCCCCAGTGGGGAGCGAGGCGCTGAGTGCTCAGGGCTTTCCTGGTCTGCATTAAAGTTGGAGTAATCTGGTGAGAGCGGTTCTTATCTGCAATCGCTGCCACCGCCTCTAATACGATTTCCCTTTTCCCCACCACTGATGAATGACGCTTTTCTTCTCCCCCCCCTCCCGCCCTCCCTCAACATAAACGTTTCTCTTGGAGATGAGCCCGAAACATCCCCCCTCACTGGCTCCGCTAAAAATCCCACAAAACTGCGGGCAGTGTGGTGGTGGGTGGGGGTCCCCCTGCGTCCTCCATCGCAAATGGACGTGGTGGCAGCAGCGTGCGATGGAAAAAGCGGGGGGACAAAGTTGTGTGAGTTGGGGGACGTTGGCAGCTCCTCATCTCCCCGTCCTGCTACTTGTTACCCGTCACCAGCCGCCCAATCCAGGGCTGGTAAACACAGACCCCATCCCACCGGTGATGGGCAGGTCCCCATCCTACTGCCTGGGGACATCCCACAGCCACCCTGCAGGAGAGCAGATGGGGAGAGGCCACGTTGGGCATCATCCTCAAAGCGTCTTAGGAGGTGCTGGGAGGTAAAAGTGGAGCTGGGGTGCTGGCACTGGGATTAGCTGCGGCCCCAGGATGGGTCACACACCTCGTGACCCCTTCTGGAGGGTACCACCAGCCCAGCAGGGTCAGCCCTTGCATCAAGGTCTTTTTGGGATGGGGCATGGCAGGGTGATGGGGCTGACGGGACGGAGGGCCCAAGGTGAGCCCTGTGCCGTGCCAAGGGGCAGTGGGATGAGAAATCCCCCTGTCTGCCCACCCAGGTAATCCCCTAATGCTGTTTGCAAATACAGGGAGATTTACACCTCTCCCAGGATGGCTTTAGGCAGCGGATAGATGGGGAACACGTGGCACAGGGCAGCGTGCTCTTGTGTGACCCTGAGCCTCCACCACCCTGCTCGTCCCTGTGGGACACCGGGCAAAAAGCCATCGGCGTCTCCATCGCGCCGGGCCAGCTCTGCCCAACCTCCCGTGGGGATTGATGCCCTCCTGCCCTGGGAGATGTTCCCAGACTTGGACAGGGGACAAACCAGCAGGGAGGGGACACACCACAGCTGGCAAAGCGAGCCCCCAGCTGCCCCGTTCACGCGGCGTGTTGGGGACATCGGGTGCTGTCACCGTGGAGGCAGCACGGGGAGCAGAGGAAGGCCTTGCTGGGGGTTCCATCATCCTCCTCGACCCTGCTGTGCTCGGGGGGGGGGGGGGGGGATGCCAGAAACAAACTGGTTCTGTGCTGGGATAAAGGGTGGCTTGTGGCAGCGCTGCGGGCCAGCCCTGCTGTGGCTGCCCCGGGTTTGGAGCAATCCGAGCGGGTTGGGAAAGGCTCTCTGGAGCCGACGATCCCCCGGTGGCACCATGCCTGGCCGGAGCCACGGAGGGGCCTGGCGAAGGGAGCGCGGCGGGCGCCCGTCCCGGCTCCTAACAAAACAAGGAAGCCCTGACGGCCGTGATTGCCCGGAAACCGCAGCAGCGTCAGGAGCGAAGTATTTCCATCGGGAGGTTTTGGCCCCGCAGCCCGGCCGGCGCCAGCCTCCCCACGGCACTGCTGCAGAGGGGAGGCTTCCCCCTAGGATGTGCCCCGCTGCCCACCCAGCCCTGGCAGTGGGAATGGCCCCCCGGGGGTGCTGGGGGCCGTGGCTGGGTCTGGGGTCGCCGAGGAGCGGGTGGCAGCAGTGTCTGGCCCCAGGGATGTGGCTGTCACAGCTGTGGTTTCATGGGGAGGGTCTGGGCGCTGTTTGGAGACGCCATCACCCCTCCTCCTCTTGGGTTTTGGGTGTCAACGAGTCAGGGTGCACTAACGAGGCTTTTGGCATCCTCTGGGACAGTTTGACCAGAGGTGGGGTTTATTGTAAAACTTTGTGCCTTGGCACTGGGGCTGATTTCCCCCATCCCAGAGTGCCGGGATGCCCCAGGGTGCTCCAGCACTGTGAGGGGACACATCCTCAACTCCCAGGCTGGCACCAGCACCACGTTCCCTCCTGGGGACCAGCACACTTCAAGGAGCTCTTTGCTCTCCCACCCCCGCAGCTGGACCACGCACATTCCCCCTATCCCATCCGGGACGCGGCCGCCCCGTCCCTCCCTCCCCGCGGGCAGGAACAGACGGGGTCTGTGCCGACCTAGAGTCAATATTGGATTTTCCGGCGCGGTCTCGGGGACCCGGCAACGGACGCGCCTCTCCCCACCACGGCACAGAAGGGGCTTTCATAGCCCCACGGGCGAGCCCGGCGCGGGGGGGCCACGCTGGCTGCACCCACTGCCCCCCCTCCCAAAATGCTACCGGGGCAGGCAGGGCTGGTCCTGCCCGGCAAGTCCGGGCACGGCAGAGGAGTCGCCGCAGTTTCGGGCTTGGGGGTTCGGGTGGTGGCTTTGCGTGGAGTTTCATTACTGGAGGGTGGGGGGAGCAGGGTCATGCCTTTCAAGGCACCGGGGTCCTATCCTGACCCCCCACCCGTTAAGGGTGGCACAACACCCGGGGCGTGTCAGCTCCACCAGCCCCGGGGATATTCAGAGCCAAAATCAGCCCCAGTCAATCCTAACGCTGCCCTGGGCTGGTCACACACACCCTCCAGGTGCAGGTGAGACCCCCAGGATGCTCGTGGATTGGGACTGGGGGTCATTCCTGACTCCCACCCCATCTCCCATCCCAGGTTCGACTACCAGGAGCTGCTGCACAACTCCACCTTCTGCATCGTGCCCCGGGGCAGGCGCTTGGGCTCCTTCCGCTTCCTGGAGGCTCTGCAGGTACAGGGTGGGCAGGGGGACAGGGGAACCCCCCCTCGGGGTCCGGGGGGCTCTGTCCCACCCCTGTGGGGTCCCACCACAGGCTGCCTGCATCCCCGTGCTGCTGAGTGACGGCTGGGAGCTGCCCTTCGCCGAGGCTATCGACTGGAGCAAAGCTGCTGTCGTGGGCAGTGAGAGGCTCCTGCTGCAGGTACTGTGGCTGGATCCTGCCCCAAAACGGGCACAGAGGACCCCTAATCTTAATTTCAGTGATGGTGGATCCCCCAACCGAGTCTGGGGGAGGAACCCCTGCTACCAAATCCAGCAGCTCTCGTGGATGGATGCAGGAGAGTCTCGTCCAGCTTGGAATTGGGGTCCCGTTCCAGCTGCAACCCTGGAGGGGGGGTGGGTTTCATCTTGGGGAGGTGACCAAGATCCATCCCAGACTCTAACCCTTGGAGATCCTGGACCAGATCCTGCTCCAGAGAGAGGGGGTGCAGCACCACAGTGGAGCGGTGGCACAGCATCCTTGGCTGGATTGGGTTCAGGGGGTTCCCTTGGGATGGTTGGAGGTGGTGGAGGCAAGGAGCCCTGCTGGGGGGTGCTGAGAGGAGAAACCAGCTACCCCCCTGCCATCACAGATCCCTTCTGCTGTCCGCTGCATCCACCCGGAGCGCGTGCTGGCTTTCCAGCAGCAGACCCAGTTCCTGTGGGATGCATACTTCTCCTCCGTGGACAAGATCGTGCACACCACGCTGGAGGTGAGGCCCCCACCCCAAACTTCCCCTCATGGCTCCCAGGGTCACAACCAGGGTGCTGGGAGCCTCACTCTGGCCTCTGGCAGATCATCAAGGACCGTCTGTCTCCGCACCGTTCCCGCTTCCGCTTCCTCTGGAACACGCTGCCCGGGGGGCTCCTGGTCCTGCCCGACTTCTCCACCCACCCAGGGGATTTTCCCTTCTACTACCTGCAGCACGGTAGGACCCCACCTGTCCCCAACTGAGCACGGTGAACTCAGTGCATGCCACAACATCTGTCCTCTCTCACACCCTTTTTTCAGGCTCCAGCCCCTCCGAGAAGTTCACGGCCTTGATCCGGGTGGTCTCACAAGCGGGTTCCCTCTCCCAGCCCTTCCTCAGGCTCATCCAGGCTGTCTCTGGATCCCAATACTGTGCCCAGGTGGGAAGAGCTGAGCCCTGCAGTACCTGGTGCAGCTGGCAGGGATCCAGCAGAAGGGATGGGGCAGGGTCCCATGGGTCGGGAAGGGGATGGGTGGGTTTAGGGGTGGGAGAGGGTGGCTGATGGTGTCACCCTTGGGTGGGCAGAGGTGTATCCCCAGCTCCCGGGGTGAAGGTGGGACCACCTGGGGGTTTACCCTGGTCCAAACTGCCATGAGGTGGTTTTGGGATGAGTAGACACACTCGTCCTCTCCCCTGCAGATCCTGGTGCTGTGGAGCTGCGAGAGGCCACCACCACCGAGCGGGAAATGGCCCCAGACCACCGTGCCTCTGACCATCATCCAGGGCAGGAGGAAGGTGAGAGGGGCTGGGATGCAAGGCAGGGAGCCAGGATGGTGGTCAGGGAGCTGGGACACCCACCCCATGGCACAGCCCAACCTGTCTTTGCCCCCTCCACAGCTCAGCGACCGCTTCTTCCCCTACACGGCCATCCAGACGGACGCAGTGCTGAGCCTGGACGAGCACACCAGCCTCTCAACCAGCGAGGTGAGGCCGTGGGCACCACACTCCCTGGTCCCTCAGATGCTCAAGGGGCTGGCAGGAGCAGTGCTGCTGTCCCCGTGTCCCCATACCCCCTGGGAGAAGGCGGGGATGGTGTTGGGTGACCCACAGTGGGTGACCCACAGTGGGTGACACCGTCCCCCCACCCCCTGCCAGGTGGACTTTGCCTTCGTTGTGTGGCGCAGCTTCCCCGAGCGCATCGTGGGCTTCCCGGCCCTGAGCCACTTCTGGGACCCCGAGCAGGGGCGCTGGGGCTACACCTCCAAATGGACCAACGAGCTCTCCATCGTCCTCACCACCGCCGCCTTCTACCACAGGTACCCGCCCGGGGAGGGGCCGGTGGGGCAGGGGAATTCGGCCACATCCTGCCCCCCACCTCACCCCTCCCCAGGTACTACCACAGCCTCTTCACCGAGTACCTGCCGGCGGGGCTGCGGGACCTGGTGGACGGCCTGGCCGCCTGCGAGGACATCCTGATGAACGTCCTGGTGGCCGCCGTCACCAAGCTGCCCCCCATCAAGGTCACCCAGAGGAAGCAGCACAAGGACACGGCGCCCCAGCAGGTAGGGGGTGTGGATGGGGGCGTGGGGACCCCCCCGAGCAGGGAGTGCAGCCCCTCACCCCCGCACTGTCCCCCTGCCAAGGTGAAGGGCACGGCGGGGGCGGCCGGCAGCCGGCGTTTCTCCCAGCGGCAGGACTGCCTCAACCAGCTGGTGGACTGGTTTGGCCACATGCCCCTGGTGTCCTCCCAGCTGCGCCTCGACCCCGTCCTCTTCAAGGACCAGGTCTCCGTCCTGCGCAAGAAATACCCACGCCTGGAGAGACCCTGAGGGCTGCCGGGGTGCTCTGGGTGCCCTGCTCCCGGTGCACGGAGCCCCTCTGGGAGCAGATGGTTGCTGCTGCTGCTGCTGCTGCTGACGGGGTTTTACTCGTTATTGGGTTTTACCAGTGCAATAAAGGAGGGTGGAGAGGCAGAGTCTGTGGCTGCAGAAGGTGGGGGATGCACTGGTGTTCGAGTGCACCATTGCTTATGCATTTGGCACCCTGGGAATGACCCGGGCAGCTCCCGGCTGCACATACAGCTCCCCCAGCCCCGGGGGGAGGGCGAGTCCTTCACCCTCCCGAGGGCAAACAGAGGAGTGATAAGAGGAGAGAGCAAGGCCGGTGTGTTCTCCTTCCCCCAGCCAGGATGGGTCCGCCCACAGCACCAGGCTCTCCAGCACCCCACTGCCACACAGCACTCCCCGGAGAAGGGAAAAGGGATGTTGTAGCTGCCTTACCCTCCAGCTGAATGGAAATAGGGAATATTAAGGCTGCTGGCTTCCAACAGCTGCTGCCCTCCGGCTTCCACAGCCCTGAGTCTGCCCTTGATTCCTACAGATACCAGAGATAACACCCTGATGCCAGACCCAACACCCGTGTGCTCTGCTTTATTTTCCACCCACAAGAAGTTTGCCCCGGGACACGAGCAGAGCAGTCAGTCGCGGGGGGGCTGGCATTCCCGGCAGTCCCTCATCTCCTCGGAGTAGCTCTCCACCTGGATGGTGGTGGTGTGGAAGTGGAAGGTGCCCTGCAGCCGGGAGCTGGCCTCCTCCAGCACCTCCTGGGCGCTGGCAGCGGCGTCTGCAGGGAGCGAGGGAGGGGCTGTGGGGGCGTGGGTGAACCCCGACCCCAAACCCCGCATTGGGATGGCAAGGGGAGGGACGTGGGGGTGTGGGTGACCCCTGACCCCCTCCCTGGGGTACTCACTGATGGCGATGTGCACCGAGAGCAGGGGCTGTGCCGCCGTCAGCGCCCAGATGTGGAGGCTGTGCACGGCCTCCACCCCCCGCACCGCCAGCAGCGCCTCCCGCACCGCGTTGAAATCCATCCCTTTGGGGGTCCCTGGGCGGGGGAGAGCCACGGGCGCTGAGTGAGGGGGAACACGGCACCCATGGGTGACCCCCCGGCCCAGACACCCCCTCCCGGTGGGTCCCCACCTTCCATGAGGACGAGGAGGACGTCGCGCAGGATGGTCAGCGTCGTCCCCAGCACCAGCGCGGAGAAGAGGAAGGTGCAGATGGGATCCACGAACTTGCAATCGGGCTGGGGAGGGTGGGAGAGGGTGAGGCCTCTCTGGAAACATCACCTCACCCCAAGCCCCCAACAGCACCAGCAGGCAGGAGACACTCTCCCCTCTATGTCTCCATTAGAGACAGGGACCCCTCTGTCTTCATCTCACCCCTCTGTCTGGCCAGGGATGGCTGAAGCTGCTGTCCCCACGTCCCCAAGCATCCCATTTGTCCCCAGTAAGACCCAGACCTTGAAGAAGATGATGTAGGACGCGATGAGGACACCAACACTCTGCAACAGGTCCCCCACGACGTGGACGAAGGCGGCGCGGACGCTGGCGCTGGGCTGCTCGCCGGCTGCCCCGTGGCTGTGCCCGTGCCCTGTCTGGTGCAGAGCCATCCCCATCCTGCGGGCAGGACAGTGGTGACACCCCCAGGGGCCACCAGGCACAGGGAGGGGACACCCAGGGAGGGCAGGAGCCAGCTGGCCATACGTACACGATGTTGACGGCCACTGCACAGGCGGAGGTGATGAGCATGACCCCACCCTCGATGTCGTAGTCACCTGAGAGCAGGCGCTGGGCTGCCAGGTAGACCAGGACCCCCGTGACAACCCAGATGGAGAGCACAGAGAGCAGGGCCCCCAGGATCTCTGTGGAGAGACCCACCCCACCCCACATTGTTGCTTTGTCGCTGTGGCAAACCTGAGCTCCCTTCTGGGCTCCCCAGCAGCATCGGGGTGTGGGATGGGCACCCAGCACCCATCCCTGGGGATGCTCCTTGCTTCTGCCCTACCCTGCCCTTCATACCAGGGCTTTGCCAGGGCTCCCAGTGCCCTGCAGGACACCCCAAAGCACCCAGTCCCCATGGGAAGAGCACCCTGAGATGCTCTGAGTTCTCCCTAGGGATCCTGGGAGCTGGATGGTGGTGCCACCCCGTTACCTGCCCGGTGCCAGCCGAAGTTCATGGTTTTTGTGGGCGGGCGTGAGGACACCCAGAGTGCAGAGAGGCTGATCATGATGCTGGCAAAGTCGGTCAGGAGGTGGGCTGCGTCTGTCAGGATGGCCAGGCTGTGTGCCAGGTACCCCCCTGCAGAGAGGGGACATCAGTGGGGATGTCAGGGTGGCATCCCACCCCGAGGCTGGCACAGGCCAGCTCACCCCGTGCCACAGTGGGGTCCACACTGTGAGTTTAGACCCCCTGAAAACCCACAGGACCCCCTACCCACACCCACAGCAGGGAATCAGGACGAGAGAGGCTGCAGGGTGACCCCACAGGGACCATCCCCCCCGGACCCCGCACCTACCACTCACCCACGGCTTCCCCCACCATGAAGACGAGGCAGACGCCAGCAGCCAGGTAGAGCTTCCTGCGCGCCCGCCGCTGCTGCCCGGGGTGGCCGTCGGGCCCCCGGGTGTGGCAGTGCTGGCCATGCCGTGTCCCCAACTCCAGGGCGGGCGCCTGCCCCTGCACCGAGCCGTGCCCGTCCTTTTGCTCAGCCCCCACGTAGGACCTGCCGGGCAAAGGGGTGGTTGGGGAGCCGGGGGGATTTTGGGGAGGGGGTTAGACCCTGAATGCCCCCCCCACCCCGCCCCTTCCCTGGCCACGTGTCTCCAGGAGACCCCACTTTGGAGTTCCACGGAGAAGAGGGACCCAACATCCCCAGCCCCGCCGGGTACCCCCCTACCCGGCTGCGCCCTCGCTCAGGAGGTGCCGTTTCTCCTCGCCGGCTGCCATCCTCCTCCGGGTCGGGGGGGTCGGGGCGGGTGACCCCGGCGTGTGGCCGGCGCTGGTGGCAGCCGGTGGCCTCGGATCGTGTGGAGCGCCGGGATTCGTGTGCAAATCCCGGCTGGAGGAGGGACGGCCAAGCCGGCTGCAAAGCGCCCGCCGCCGCCTTGACCCGGGGTTGGCCCCCTCACCCGGCACCTGGAGGGGGAGATTTCTCTGCCACCCCCCCCATAGTACCCCTCAGGAGCTGCACACCACAGCATCCCCATGTCCCCCTCCAAAAAAGGCTCCTGGTGACCCCCCTCCCCCCCTCCCTGTCTTGGAGAGCCCTTGGAACTCCCCAGTTTAGATCCCGCTGCGGAGCAACCATGTGATGGATAAGCCTGGAGCCAGACCCGCCCCCAGCAGCGACTCCTGCCCCCCTGCTCTGGGTGAGCAGCACTGATTACCCTGGGGCTAATTGCAATTGTGATGCAGCCCAGGGCGCTGCTGCAGGCCCTGCCTCATTCCCCCTTGGCCCCTGCTGAGCCAGGTTTATGTTTTTTTCAGGAGAAAAGCATTTATGGAGTATTTTTGCACTTATGTGAGCTCAGCCAGCAGCAAACCAGCAGATGCCAAGACCATCCCCATTTTGGGGACTGGCACAGCCTGGAGCATCTTCAGCCACATTTCCAACCCCCAGGCAAGCACATCCCATCGCCAGGAGATAAATCCTGCCGGGTGCTGACCTGTTACATCCCCAGGCAGGCGGCCAGGCCCGCATGCCAGCGCTGCCAGAGGTGCTAACGAGGCTGGAAATTAAAGAGTTGGATTGGACGTGTCCCTCTACCATGCCAATAGCTGGCAGGGCCACCAGTGATGGCACCATGCTGGCAAACCACCCCCCCCCAGCCACAAGCCAAGAAGGAAGAGAGGCGAGGAAGAAATAACCACCCAAACCACCGGTGCTTTCTTTACAAAATACACAAATTTCAAATCCGTGACAATTATGTACAAAAACAAGGAAAATTACAAAACGTGCGGGAATCGTCCCGTTTGCACCCGTATGGAAAAGTGTCCTGTGCTGGAGCAGGCACCGGTTCTCGGGGCTGCCAGTCCCTGCTCCGTGTCCCCCCCCACACCCCCCAATCCCAAATCCACCGCCGGACATCCTGTGCCCGTGGAGTTTATCCCGTGCTGGCAACGTCACTGTGGCTACTGGGAAGCTGCCAGAGAAGAGGGCAGGAGGGTCAAGGGGAGTCCAAGCCCCCCCAGAGTTCCACCAGGGGTTGAGGGTCCAAAGGGGGTGGGCTTGGTTCTTTACCCATCACTGTCTTCTCGGGTGCTGTGTCCTCCTCCACCTCTTCCTCCTCCCCATCAAAAAATTCCTCATCTTCCTCTGCTGCGAACGAGCCACCAAATGTCACCAGGAGCCACCAGGAAAGGTGATGGGTGTCACCAGACTGGTGAGAATTGGTAAAGGGGTGTCAAGGGGGTCGGGGGCTGAATTACCAGGGTCGAAGTCCAAGGCATGGACAGCCTCAGTGAGGTGGTCCAGGCTCACGGAGAAGGCGTCCATGCTCTCGTATCCCGGCTCAATCTTCTCCAGACGACCACCCTTGGAGGCCTCCACGATCCTGGGCAGGGAAAGCACGGATATGTGTGTCCCTGTCCCCTCGCCAAGCTGGAGGACCACGGGGTGCCAGGGTAGGGGATCAGGGCAACCAGCAAAGCCCCGTGGCCAAATCCTGCCCATCTGTGGGGCTGGGCTCACTGGATTTTCCCCCAGTTTGAGCACTTACGTTTTGATGAGCTGCTTGGCATTCTGTGCGGAGAGAGGCGGAGATGAAGGAGTAGAAGGAGAAGAAGGAGAAGGAGGTGAGTGAAGCCACAAGACAGCCACCAGGATGTCCTCGACAGTAGGACCCCATGTGGGCGCCAGCAGGGAGGGAAAAGTTTGGGGGGTCTCACCATGAGGAAGGCAGCCCCGCCTGTCTCCTCCGCTGCCTGGATGGCCGTTTCCACCAGCCGGCTTGACTTCTCCAGCTGCTCCTTGTACTGGCAGATGAGGCTCTGGATGAAGGCTGTCTTGTCTCCCTGCTCCTGGGAGATGCGCTGCAGCAGCTCCGACTTCTTCTCCTCCAGCAGCGCTGCCAAGGCGTCGAAGCGAGCGCACAGCTCCCGCTTGGCCGCCTCGCCGTTCTCCTGGGGGGGGACAGGGGACAAAAGGATGCCACCTGTGCGTCCCTTCAGCACCAGCAGCACCCCCAGGGCTTCCCCGCTGAGGCCATTCACGGCTGAGGTTTCACCCCTGGGTTTTTGGGGGGTTTCCTTTTCCCCCCTTTCCCTCACCTCGGTGCTCTGGCACGAGTCCTCCAGCTGGGAGATGATGGTCTGGATCCGGTCGTTCCCCGCCACCAGCATGGAGATGCAGTTGTTCAGCTCAGTCTAGGGAGGGGCAGACACAAACAGCTTTAACTCCTGCGGGGTTGGGGACATCCTGACATGGGGACAGGCTGGGCATTGCTCGTCCCCAGCTCTGCTCCCCCACAAGCCACAGCTGCTCTAAATATAGTCTGTCTCCTGGGCGAAGTCACCCGGGGGGCTATTAATACCCCGTGAGCCAATCCCGGTGTTATTTGTGACTGTCCTAGCTCAGCACATCGCCCCGGGACCAGCCGTGTCACCCGCAGTCCCCCCCCTCCCTCTGTGTCCCCCCCCTCGTCACCTTCTGGCCCTGGAAGACGGTTTGCAGAGGGGCGACCTCGCAGTCCTTGTGGGCACCGAAGACCTTGCACATGGAGCAGGTGGGGACCTCGCAGGTGACGCAGTAGATGTTGATCCGCTCGTCCTCGTGCTCCTTGCACATGGGGTGCTCCCCCTTCTTCAGTGGCCTGCTGGGGAGAGCGGCACAGCCACGGTGACGCCCCCGTCGTGGTGCCGTGACCCCATGGGGGTGATGTCCCCACTGCAGGGACATCCCTGCCACCGTGATGCCCCACTGCGGCGTCACCCCGCTGGTGCTGCACGGTCACCCCAAAACCAAGTCCCCTGGAAAAAGGCCGGATCCTGCCATAATCCCACTCTTGCTCCCTTCAGGAGCCACCAAATTCTGTGCCTCTGTAAGCCCCAAGCCCAGTAAGTCCCAGTTTCAAGCCCTGTGTCGCTGGGCATGGCAGTGGTTGGCATGGGGGGTGTGGGGGGGGGCTCCGGGCTGTGCTCCAGGGATGCTGCACAAGGGCCTAAATTTAGCCCAGTGCTGCCTGGATTTATTGTCACCCATCGCGTGACCGGGGCTCCCAGAAACCCCCAGGAGGTCCCAGACAGGGGCTGCAGCCAAATCATCCCGTCTACAGCAAGGAGGGACATGGGGACAAGCCAACCCTCTGAAGCAAAGACAGGGCTGGGCCCCCCGAACCCCCCCAGCCTCTGTGACACCTGCCACGTGCCATCGTCCCTGTCCCCATGGCTCTCAAACAATATTTACAGCAGTGCAGGGAATTTGGCCAGGGCCATTGCTCTGCCTCGAGAACCTGTGACCCTCCTGTCCCCCCTCCAGCTTCATGTTTGCCCCTCCAAACTGTCCTTCTTCCTCTTATCAGCTTCAGTGACTGCTGTCATGAGCAGGGCCTGGATTTGTCCCCCACACCTCTTATCTCCCACCCAACACTTCAACAAGAGCATTTTGGGGGGGAACAGGACCTGCTCTACTGTCACCACCCCCCCAGGGACCCACCACCCCCCTGAGCCGCCCAGAGACACAAACTGCTCTGGGCAGGGGAGAGAATTGGATTGGGGGAGGAAGTTTTTGGTCAGGGGAAGAAGTTTTGAGACATGGGGTGAAGATTTTGATTGAGGAGGGAAGATTTGGGTCAGGATAAGAAGATCTGAATCAGGGACCATTGAACCAGCAGAAAGCCCCCCAATTTCTCAGTCTCCTGTGGTCTCAGTGATGGTGCTGGGGCATGGGAGGGGGGCATCCCTGAGTCCCCACATCCCCATATAACCGTGTCCCAGTCAACCACAGCCACCTGAGCCTACCTGGAGCACTCCTGCTTGTAGATGTCGATGATGTTCTCCACCAGCAGGTTCCTCTGCAGCCCATAGACCCCGTGACGGTCCAGCAGCACCTCGTGGCGGCACGACGGGCACCGGAACCGGCCCCCCGAAATCAAACTGCCCCGGCTCTGCCAGTACGGGTTGGCAGCCTGGGAGGGGGAGAGGAACAATATCAGTCTCTCCACAGCACCACAACCACCCTGACAGCCTCCAGCCCCGGGCAGAGGGGGTGGAAGGGGCGCAGGGGGACCTTCGTCTCACCTGGAAGACGTCGTTGGCACACTTGCGACAGAGGTTGTGTTGGCAGGGCAGGATCACCACCGGCTTGCTGAACATCTCCAGGCAGATGGGGCAGATGAGCTGCTTCTCCAGGCTCTCCATGGGGCTGCCATCCTGCAGGATGCCTGCTTGGAAATCCATTGCCTTGTCAGCGCTCTCCTCTCACCGCTCTCGGCTGCTTGTCGCCCCTGGTCCCGCTATTTATAAGTCGCTCCCCGGTCACGCGGATCCAAATCCCGACATGGGGTCGGGTGTCCGAGGAAGCAGCACCTGTCACACGGTGGTGAGCCATAGGGGAGCTGGCAGTGGTAAACAAGATGGGGACAGGCTGTCCAGGAGGCCCTGCCTGCCCGTGCCGTGGACATGTCTCAACCAGAGCAGGGGAGTAAACAGGGCCGGGCTCTGCCCCCAGGGCCAAAGGGTGGCACAGCATGGCCACATCCACGGCTGCACCCCAAAAAAGCATGGAGATGGGGGTAAGGAGGGCTAAAAAACCAGCCCCATCATCATTAGGACATTGTGATGGTGCCAGGAATGGGGCAGAGCTGGGCTAATGGCAGTGGGGGTGGCTTACATGGAGCACCTCTCTTTGCCCACCCCAAAATGTGACCGCTTCTGGGGTGACAACAAGCGCCTCACCAGTGGGTCCCCATGTGCTTGGAGGGGAGAGGCAGCTCCAGGGAGACGCAGCCCCCACGCCTGGCACGTGCACCAGGGTGTCCCCTCTCCAAGCAAGGGTTAGGGGGGGGTCCTCTGTGTCCCCAGATGCGGGGTGAGGGCTGCTCGGGCTGCTCCCTGTGCTGGTGTCATGGCCGTGACCCAGCTGGCTCCTCCGCCGGGTTTCAAAACCTGACCCAGAAAAAGGTGGGGGGACAGCGGGTGAGCACACTCTGAAAACAGCCCCAGCACACGGTGCCCAGCTGGCCTGGCCATAAACAGGGTGTTGGGCCAAGGGCCAGTGCCCAGCCACTGTCAGCACGGGCAGCTGCAGCAGGAGGGGGTAATTCTAGCCCTGTCCCCCATGGGTCACACCGAGGGGGGGACGAGATGTGGCTGCTGCAGCGCCCAGAGCCAGGGGTGGGTGCAGGGGCAGGTGGGTGCCTGGATACGTGGATGGAGATGTGCGGGGATGGGTGGGTGTAGGAGGTGCAGGGGTGCAGAGAGGCGTGGGTAGGTGGGTGGGTGGGTACCTGGATGCCCAGGGACACGGATGCACAGGCACCCAAATACACGGATACACGATACACAGGCACACGAGTGCATGGATGCACAGGTGCTTGGATGTGCAGGTCCATGGATATCCAGGCACACAGGTACATGGATACAGAGGTCCATGGATGCCCAGGCACACAGGTACATGGATACAGAGGTCCATGGATGCCCAGGCACACAGGTACATGGATACAGAGGTCCATGGATGCCCAGGCACACAGGTACATGGATACAGAGTACACAGATGCCCAGGCACACGATGTCTGGGTACACAGAGCCCATTCCTCCCCCACCACAAGCAGGGCAGCCCCGCAGCTGTTTTGGGAGCTCCTTCCGGACCGGCTCACGTGTCCAGCAAGTGACTGTGCCGGGGCTGGCCAAGCACATCTTGCAAAACTGTCCCCGTTTCGGCACTTGGGGCTCTTCCAGCGAGGAGCTGGCACAGGAGGGGGGCTGGCTGGGCACAGGGGAGGGCAGCACGGGGTGGGCAGACACTGGGATTGGGACACTCAGATGTGCACCCACGACCTGCCCCTGTGCAGGGGGGACATTGATTAACTAATTGCTTCTGGACTCGATTAAGGAGATTCACAGGAATGGAGGGGTTGTAATGCCCTAAGCAGCTTTTGGAACCCACAAGGGACTTGTTGGCCCCTAATTGGCTTGGGGCAGCTTAGGCAGGACCCAGGGTACTAATCACCCCTGGGCTCCATCCCAATTAACCCCAGAGAGCCCACTGTGGGAATTATTTCCCTCTGCTTGTCCCTGCAGGGCTCCAAGCTGTGGGTGCCCTGGCTTCTCCCAAAATGGTCCTGTGGTGGTTGAGCAATGGTTGAAGAGACAGCAGGGGCCGTGACAGGAGCCCTGTGCCCCCCAGGTCCTGGGCATGGGGGGCATCTCCAGCACTGCAGCCTGTGGAGGAAAGGGGGCACAGAAATGGGGCAACAGCTCCTGTGTCACTGTCACACAAAGCCAGACCTCAACCAAGGTCAAGAGGGGCTGTATTGACTTCTTCTGGATGCCAAGCAACAAATCATAGAATCCTGGAATGCTCTGGGCTGGAAATAGACCTTAAAGATCACCTCATTCCGCTCCTTGCCATGGGCAAGGACACCTTCCACTAGCCCAGGTTGCTCAGAGCCCGATCCAACCCGGCCTTGGACACTTCCAGGGATGGGGCAGCCACAGCTTCCCTGGGCAAACCTGTGCCAGGGTCTCACCTCCCTCACAGGGAAGGACTTCTCCCTAATTAATAAAAGGGGGGGGGGATCAAATAAATTAATTAAATTATGAATAATTTAATAAATATAACCAGTAAATCAATGGTTAAATAATAAATACAAATATCAATAATGACAATTATGATTATAATGGTGATAATAATAACAATAAAAGCCAAAACGCCTCCAAAACAGAGCAGGGCCGTTGCTGCCGAGGATGAGGGGCGGGGGGAATGGGACGAGCTGGTGGGGGGCACTAGGACCGCGCGTCCCCTCCAACGCTGGGCCCCGCCCCCTCTCTCCTCTCCCCGCCCCCTCTCCCCGCTGACCAATCCGAGATCTCGGTGGCGAATGGAGGGGCGTGGCTATTGATGGGCGTGGCGGGTTTGGGCGTGGCCAGCGCAGAGGGGAGGGAGCGCAGCCCTAAGATGGCGGCCGGGTGGCGGCGGCGGCGCTGAGGTAACGAGGTTTCCCCCGGCCCGACCCGGCTCGGGGGCGGCGGGTCCGGGCGGCCCCACATCCCCCCGGCGGGGGTTACAGCAGGGCGGGATCCGCGCTGCGGCCGTGAGGGGCCCGGCGCCCGCGCTGCGGCGGGCGGGGCCCGGCGGGCCGGCAGCGGTGCCCGGCGGTGATTCCCCCTCACAACCGCGAGCAGGAGGGAGACACGTTATTTTTGCCATTTATATAACTTATATCATCTATATTACTCACAATATTTATATCATTCCACGGTTATCGCCGCTGAGGAGGCGGGCGGCGCTTCCCGGGCCCTCAGGAGCGGGCGGGAGCGCCGGCCCAGTGCGGCCGCCCCGAGCAGCGGGGGGGACGTTTATATAATTTATATCACTTCTATCGCTTACATTATTTATATTGTTCCACCATTGCGGCGCTAACGAGGCGCTTCTCCCCTCGCAGGAGGAGCCCCGGGGCCGGGCTCGGTGACAGGGGGGCGTTCGCAGCTCTGAACCCGGGCTGACCGTGTTTGAGTAACGCGTTTTCCTCGGGGGTTGTTTTGGGCCAAATGTGCATCGCAGAGCTTTGCTGGAAGGTTAAAATATCTGTGTAGCAATTGCCTGAGACTGATGATACCTTTTTTCTCTCTCTTTTTTTC
>NW_020956718.1:5958-58403 GCF_003031625.1 Empidonax traillii | reverse complement strand
TCTATTTGACCAGTGATCCTTGGCCAGCCAGGCTTGTTTTGTTTTGTTTTTTTTTTATTTTATTTATTCCTGTCTATAGTCAGTGTCCCATTTTGGTTTGGTTGTGTGAAGGTGGTGCTGGTGTTTGGTTTGTAATCTTGCAGGGAAGTGTGCAGGGAGGGTCATAAATCTGTAGCAGGGTTTGGTGGCCTTTTTTTTTTTTTTTTCCTTCTGTGTGTGTGTGTGTGTTCTCTCGTTTTACTTTTAGAGCAATATCTGAACTGGTTTGCTTTGCTCTGTGGAGCAAAAGTGAAAGTTAGATGCTGGGTTCAAACTTCTGCAATCAGTTACCCTTTTTAACTTTGTGTAACTGTAGATTCCTCATGCTGGGGAGACTCGATGAAAAATCAGTCACATTAAAAACATAAATTGGGAGCGATCCAAGCTCCGTCTTTTCTTAGTAAAAGAGCTTAATTATAACAGAAACATTTACTCCCGCAGTCACCTCCATAAAAAGCAGTTAATTAAATCTGTTACTGCCCAACCCACGGGCTTCAACTGGAACCTCCCCACTCTCCGGGCTGGATGGGGAGCATGACACCCTCCTGTTATTCCTGCAGATGCTCATGGAAGACACAGAGGGAGAGGAGCAGGAACGCTCACGATAGTCCTGTCTCGGCACGATACCAGTCTAGGTTTGAACTGTTGCCACCTTGAAAACTGGGCTGTGTTTGAAATCTTAACGAAAAAAAAATGATGTAACTCCGCTTTTTTTTTTACCTGGTCCGTGGCGACAGCTGCAGGTTTATGGGATAGCTTCTGGAATGTTCCAGCAATCCAACCCTGTTTTCATGGCGGGGTCTGGGTAGACTGCCACACCAAAAAAACCCCCCCCTTATCGGGGGGGGGAAAACACAGCCCAGTTCTTGTTCCTAAGTTTTAGTTCTGTGGGTTTTTCCCCCTTCCCCAGAACCTTTGCTCTTGAAGATGGTGAGTAGCCAGCCTAAGTACGATCTAATTCGGGAGGTTGGTCGTGGCAGTTATGGTGTGGTGTACGAAGCAGTCGTCAGGAAGACCTCGGCCCGGGTCGCGGTGAAAAAGATCCGGTGCCACGCGCCGGAGAACGTGGAACTGGCTCTGCGGGAGTTCTGGGCACTTAGCAGTATCAAGAGCCAGCATCCCAACGTCATTCACCTGGAGGAGTGCATCTTGCAGAAAGATGGCATGGTGCAGAAGATGTCCCATGGCTCCAGCTCCTCCCTGTATTTACAGGTACACGAGGCCGAGGGAACGGGGTGGAAGGAATCACTGGCGGGGTGTCAGCTTTGGTGGGGGGGGTGGAAGGAGGTGGGGCAGCCCAGGTGGTGTTTGTGAGGTGTGCTCAGTCAGGAGAGGGTGTTGTTTGCACTGCTGACGCCCCAAAGTTAATCTATATATATATCATGATTTGAAGCCACGCTGCTCTAAAAGGCGCCAGGTTTAATGTATTTAATGCAGATCTGCTTTGACAATTTGAGGAAGCCCCACAAGTTAAACCCAGGGGAGCTACGGGCTGTGGTGTCCCCTGGCAGCAGGTTAAGGAGCAGACGCGCACTGATGTCTTGGGACAGAGCTGTGAGGAGTTTCATGTCAGATGTCCTTGGAAGAGGAAGTCACTGTCTGGATTTAGGAAGCCAACACTTAAAATTCTTCCAGAAACAATAAGGCAATTGGTAGCATGTCATGAGCTGTTTGGGTTTTTGGATAAATAACTACTAATCTCTCAAAAGAGTGCTAAAGGCATGATAAATAAGGGAATAAATGCCACTCTGAAAGTGTCCTTCAAGTTTAAAGATGTGTACTTTTGAAGAATAAGTAGCATTAGAAAGGCTTTGAAAGATACTCTAATTAATTCCCTTGCCAAGGAGCTGCAGAAATTTGTGCCTCTGGTTTGAAAAGTCAGTAGCCTGCTCAGTGTTTGTGTTATCCTTGATCAGCTTTTATCACTTCAGTTTTTACTCTCATTCCTGCGTGTTTGATGTGGACCTTTCGTTGGTGGAGATCCACCTGACAGCCCTTGGGATCCCACTGTGCCAGGTGCTGTCCGAGCCTGAGAATGAGGATTCTTGGCTTTGTGACCTCCCTGTCCTCAGGAGCTGCCACTGATTTTGCTTTCATGAAGGGATTTTAGGCTAAAACAACTCTGGCCAGCTCTACGTGGGAGGAATTAGCGCTTTACCTTCCTGGTTGGTAGTGGAGCTGTGCGAGGGGTTGTGTGGGCAGATGTGCAGGGAGGAGCTTCAAAAACCCCAGGGCAGAGCTGCAAGGTGGGGACGAGCTTCCAGATGACCCAGAGCACTGGTTTGGATGACGAGGAGGGCGGCACATGGATCTGGCTCCTGTCTGGTGCAAGCTCCAGGGATTGTTTTCCTGCTCCAAAGAGCAAAGGGCAGAGCTGAGCTGTGACTGGGGTCACTTTGTAACAGCCTGGGCTAAAATGAGGACAGTCCACCCTCCCTGGGCTTGGCCTCTGCTGTCCCAGGTGTGTGAGGAAGCAGGGGAGGGGGTGTCAGTGCCTCCTGGAGGGCTTTGGGGCAGATGCTTTGTGTCAGCCAAACCAAATCTGGAGGGTTTGAGTCCTAAACGAGCCTGGCCTTGTGGAGCTTTGCCGCTGTCAGAGACCCAGAGGTGGATTTTGTTGTCTTAACTCTCAGAGCAGGTGCAAGTGCAGCTCCTGTGACTCCGGGGACGGCAGAGCTGTGTTGGTGCTCACTTGGCAGAGGAGATGCCCTGCTCTCCTGAGATACCTTAATCTCCCTGTTCCTGACTACAAACCCTAAATACGTCACTTTCTAGTTCTAACATGGATTTACTGTCTGGAGTTGGGGTGGGAAGATAGCTGTAAATTACTACCAATTTTGCCCTTGGATGGAAAAGGCCACTTTTTTTAAAGCACTTCAAAATGCTTCCCTAAATATTAACCCATACCTTAATTTTTGAAAGCCAGTTTGGTTTATTATCCCTTGGTTTACTGCTAACATAAATAATTGCAGGAACTTACCTTGCAGAGCCTGCTAAGAGGCACCTCAGAGGAGCTCAAGAGGCAAATGTAGCTGTGTAAACAGGATTAGTAAAACTGATTGCTGGTTTTGCTTTGCTTTTTGTATGAAGCAGCTGCTAGACTTGTCTTCCAGAAAATAGCCTGTGGATAATGATGGTGGGAAAGGCACTACGTGCTCAGCTGTGCCTGGAGATCAGTGTGCTCCTGAGTTCAGGGATCCTGTGTTAACTTGCTGGAATTCATTAATGTGTAAGGAATGGAGAGCAGGCTTAAAAAAAAAAAAAAATCTCTGGTGGAAGCAGGAGGTGAATGCAGCTGTGTGGAGTTACTTGTGAGACTTTGTTTATCCATGGAAGCTGTTGGCAAAATGGGTGGGACAGGCTTTGTCAGGGTGGGACACTGTCCAGCTGGGACAGATGGGAGGGCAATGGCCACTGAGTATCTTTGAAAATACTGTTATCAGGGTCGAGCTCTGCTGCTGGGCAGGAGTGTGAGCTTGATATGCTCTGCACAGATGAAAATGAGGAGGCTGGCAAATATATTGTGATTTTTATTTTTTTTTTTCTCTGTTACATAAAAATTTTTGCATAAAGTTTTTTGTTTTTTTTTTTTTTTTCCCATGTTGCAATATCTTGCTCTCTGGATTGTTGAGAGGAAGATCAACCAACCACAGAATGGTTTGGGTTTTAAGGAACCTTAAGGATCATCCTGTTCCACCCCCCTGCCATGGACAGGGACAGCTTGAGGTGCTTCCACTTGCCCAGGTTGCTCCAAGCCTTGTCCAACCTGCCTTGGACACTTCCAGGGATGGGGCAGCCACAGCTTCTCTGGGCAAACCTGTGCCAGGGTCTCCCCACAGGGAGGAATTCCTTCTGTATATCTAACCTAAACTTCCCCTCTTCATGAAGATCCAGATCTCACGCATTTCTCCATCACACCCTTAAATTCCCACAATCATCAGGTAGTTATGACATTTCCTTTCCTCGTTGCAGCTTGTAGAAACCTCACTAAAAGGAGAAATAGCCTTTGACCCCAAAAGTGCTTATTACCTCTGGTTTGTAATGGATTTCTGTGACGGAGGAGACATGAACGAGTACCTGCTGTCCCGAAAGCCCAACCGTAAGACCAACACCAGCTTCATGCTGCAGCTCAGCAGCGCCCTGGCCTTCCTGCACAAGAACCAGATCATCCACCGTGATCTCAAACCCGACAACATCCTCATCTCCCAGAGCAGGATGGACGCCAGTGACTTGGAGCCTACCCTGAAAGTGGCTGATTTTGGGCTGAGCAAAGTGTGTTCAGCCTCAGGACAGAATCCCGAGGAGCCGGTCAACGTAAATAAGTGTTTCCTCTCGACTGCCTGCGGGACCGACTTCTACATGGCCCCCGAGGTGTGGGAAGGACACTACACGGCCAAGGCAGACATCTTCGCCCTGGGGATCATCATCTGGGCAATGCTGGAGAGAATCACCTTCATAGACACGGAAACCAAGAAGGAACTGCTGGGGAGTTACGTGAAGCAGGGCACGGCCATCGTGCCGGTGGGAGAGGCGCTGCTGGAGAACCCCAAGATGGAGCTGCTCATCCCCGTGAAGAAGAAATCCATGAACGCCCGGATGAAGCAGCTGATCAAGGAGATGCTGGCGGCCAACCCGCAGGACCGCCCCGATGCCTTCGAGCTGGAGCTGAGATTGGTCAACATAGCCTTTAAGGACAGCAGCTGGGACACGTGACCCGCTGCCCCTCGCCCAGCCCGCGGTACAGCTTCATGGCAGGGGGCCTGAACTCACCTGCAGGGTGCAGTTTCCTCCCCGAATGAATCTCTCTCTTTGGGTTTTCCCAGCAGGAATGTTGAGTTGGCCAGTTGTGCTGGTGTGTAAAATACCAGGTGTTCCGGGCCTGTGGGAGACGTGAGGGTGTTCCTTTGTGTGTGCGCTGGCAGTGGGATGTTGTAAGAGCCAAGACTCGGATTTCCAGCAGTGTGTCATGGAGTATTTCATACATTCCGGTTTCCTATGTCAGTATTAGGAACTCTCATGGAAGAAAAAAAAAAAAACAAACAAAAAAACACAAAAGATTTGCATGCTGGTAGTGCAGATCTTCAGGCTTTGTAATGTAATCTGTGTATATATTTATGTACATGAGTGACTGTGAGTGTGTGGCACTTAAATTATTTGCTGTGGGTCTGAATGATTGGGGTCTGCTAGAAAACTGGGGTGGAGAAGGTGGGTGAGAAGCGTTCCTTCTTCTCCAGGCCTGAATAACTTTATTATTTATTTTTGTTATCTGATGTCAAAGACTTGACTTTGTAAACAAAGCAATGCAAGGGGACCAGCAGTTTTTTGAAGTGCTGAAGTGGCCGAGCTTGGCACTTGGAACTTCACGAGCTCATCACCAAGGGAGTCAAATTAAAAATGTACAGTCAGGGGCTGGCGTGGGCTGGTTCACTGATCATTTGATTTTTGCTTTCTTCTAGTGGTCAGATACTTTATTAATCAATTAATCTGCTCTTGTGTCCACAATCCAATAGCACCTTGAGGATTTATAACAGCAGAGTACTGTGCCCTTACTTTATGGAAACAGGGATGAGGGAATCCAGCAGCATAATTTTAAGGCTCTTCAAAAGAGGGTGGCAGCACAGTTTTCCCATTCACTGAATCCAATTAATAATACTGGTCATGGCCTTTTCCTGCCTGGAACTGCCCCTAACCCAACGGGGAAGAGGAGACAGAGGTGACTCTTTTTCTTGTAGGACCCCCTTGTTCTCAAATAGGAGAGAAAACTCATTAACAGGTACGTGAAAGGTGGCAGCCTTGGCTGATTTTTCTTTTTTCTCATTATTATTATTATTATTTTTCCTCCTTTTAATGAAGTAATATTTATTTAAAAGCACAGATGGTGGGGTGGAAAGCTTTGGAGCAGTTGGAAGCTGCTTATCCCCAGCTCCTGTTGCACAGAAGCAGATTGATACGCTGGGAGAGGTTTCACCGAGGCCACCTGACACTGCAGAGCAGACAGAGGCTCTTTGTAACAGCACAACACTTTGTTCTTTTGGCTGCAGGACTGACCTTTCCCATCCAGTTTGACCTTTTGGAAAAAGCAGAGTCTTAAAACTGCCTTTAAAGCGGCAGGAAAGGCCAGTTTTCTTAATCAGTTCGATTTAATTTTTTCCCAATAATTTCCCACCCAAATCCCACCTGAAAAGGGCCATAAGCATTTCCTCATATAATTTGGGTCTTGGATGCTGTTCCCTTGTAGTGCTGGGAGAGCAGTTCTGGTCAGTCAGTCTGTTTGTTCTGTCTGAGCGTGAATAAACAAAACACCCTTTTTTTTTGTTGTTGTTGTTTTTCTGATTTGACCAAACTTCTGAGACTTCACAGACCACACGTGGTTCTGACCTGGTGCTGTACGAGCTGCTGGCCATCACCCAGGTGGCCTTAATCCTTATTTCTTGTTATTTGCTTCCACTTCAGCCTTTGAGGGAGCGATTCTCAGACAAATAGACTTTGCTGCTGTGCCAACACTGTTTCCCAGTTCTCCCATCTCAGCAGGGTCACTGGGTGAGTAAAGCTTGAAGGGGGTTTATCATTCTGCACGTGAAGCTTTTTGAAAATACGTGGCAAACTTCCTCCTGCCCTGCCCACCCAAAAGTCAGACTCAAGCAGAATAATTCTTCTCACCTCGGAGATGCTCTGTAAATCATCTCTGAAGTGTTTCACTGGGCATATTTCACTGCCTGCAGTGCAGAAACAAGGGAATGGCACAGGGAATTTTGGTGTTTTGTTGTGGTTTTGGTTTTTTTTTTTTGACTCCCAAAGTGTTTCTTTGCACTGATTGCCACTTTAAAGGTTGGGGGTACCTGAAATCCCTCTCATGGTGCTTATCCTCGCTGTTGGGTGACACTGGCAGTCCTCGAGGTCTGTGTTCTGTTTGATTTTTTGTTGTTATTGTTGTTGTCTGAGGTCTTCTTGTTTTAAAGAAAACAAATAAATCAAATTGTTGTAGCAGCTGCAGAGCCGTTCACCAGCGTGACACAAAGTCAAGAGACTTTTCAGCACTTAGAAAAGTGGGGGGTTTTTTTGTTTGTTTGGGTTTGGTTTTGGCCACGTTTTTCTTTAAAAACTGTAAAATATATTTTAAGGAGAATTTATAATGAGGAAAATTATTGTGTAATTTATTAAGTTCATGACTGTTTTGGAAATAAAACCTGAATTTCGATGAAGTTTTTTTTTGAAACTTGGTCTGGGGAAGTGATTCCAGTCAGCACAAGGTCATCATCCCCTGTGCTTCATCCCAGTCCTACCCTGAGTGATCCTGAGCTTGTGGAAGGTGCTGGCTTGGCTGAGGGCAGTGCTTGCTCCTGCTGTTCTCACGTGGAATAAAGGTGAGGAAACACCATTCCTTATGCATGGCACAAAAGCAGAGCAGTCATTTGCATGTTTTAATTACCAGTGCTCTGAACAAAGGGGGTTCTGCAGACTGGGAGTGGGAACGGCGCAAAATTGAATTTCTCTTGCCATTTCTCATCCCTACAACGAACCCAAGCCCGGTCATCCCTGTGCCCTGCACCTGCGGATTCCTGTGTATCCTGGTGCCAGAAATGGGCACATTCCCACCTGGCAGGTTGAATCAGTAAGTCAGTGCAGGCCTGGCACGAGAGAGGGTTTGGGATTTGGGTTATTTTTTATTAGGGGGTAAAGGCCTTAATTAAAGGAGAAAGTCACACTGAGTAGTTGCATTTTAAATATAGACACAAGTGGAATTCCTTCCCCACCAAAGGAAGAAAAATAAACCTTATGTATATGTATATATACACTATATATTATATATGTATTTATATAAACTAAAAATACATCTAGTCCGTGGGGAGGGTGGGGAAATCTGCAAGGAACTGCCCTGGTGCCGAAATTAGATATAATTAAAGCTCCCTCCTGGCTCCAAGAACCCAACCTCTGCTTGGTTTTCCTTGTTCTGCACAAGGCAGAGGCCTCGGGCCCCAACCTGTCCATCCCAGTTCTCAGGGCAGGGCTTGGCTGGGCTTTGGGAACTCGGCCTTGTTGGCGTTTTGGGGCTTTGTTTTGGTTTAAACTGAGCTTTTCCTGGGCCCCGGCACAAACCGCGGCCTGAGGGCGGTCCTTGCTTTGTGGGGAGATAAAGTCTCGTCCGGGGAGCTCCGGCCTCTGTCCCACCCCCTGGAAAGGTGCCCTCCCTTCAGGAAAACAACTTTTTGGTTTTTTTTTTCCCCCCTTTGACACGCTCAGGTGGCCTTTGGACTGCGGGTGGCACGAACCAGCCGGTGGCTTGTGTGGCTTTTCCCTTTGCACCACTGGTATCCCGTGAATTCTTCCACGGGGTATCGATCCTTAACGTGCTTTGAATCCCTAACTGGTGGTTGGTGTGGTGAAAGGAAGGAGCTGGCCCACGGAGAACCTGCTTGGAGCGTTTAAACACCAGCTTTGACCAGTGTGGAGCATTTTGACCCCACCTTTAACAGGCAGGGCTGGCAGGGGCTGTTTGGCTTCCCTTTCGGTCCTGGGGGGGGGTACTGGTTGTGCAAAGTGCAATTTCTGTTCTTTAACATGATAAAGGCAGAGGGATAGAAATGCCACAGGCCATCCAGAGTGCCTGAGGAGCGTTGGGAAGGTGGGAACACAAGGCTGAGCTGCTGCAAAGTGCTGTTTAGGAGCTCTGGAAGTGTTTTGGGGGAGCCTGAAAACCATATTTTTAGGATCGTGGAGATGTCAAGTGACCCGAGGATGAGCAGGGGCACCACCATTTCGTCACTGCAAGAGGAGCCACAGCCCAGGCCACGTTCCCATTAAACCCCTTTGTTCCCAGAGGAATTTCCAGGTTATTTGGGTACCTGAAGCAGCAGGTAATTGCCTAAGGGCTGCAACTCCTAAGGGGCAGCCAGAGGGTCTGGGCTGAGCTGGCAGGTGGTGGCTGGAGCTGCAGCTCCCACCCCACACTCCAGGGACAGCTTTGTGCTCCCCTGGAGGGAACTGCAGCTGCTCAGAGGCCTCTTGACTCTCAGATTTGAGACAGAAACGGATGCAACCCAAAAACCTTTGCAGCAGGTGGTGGGCTCGGCACAGATGTTCAACTCTTGCTCTTTCCTGGCTGTCCCTGTGGTGCCAGCACTGACCAGCCATCACCCACTGTGGGTTTTGGAGCCCTGCTGGGGGTTATGAACATCCCCAGGAGCCTCCATGGCCTCTCCTGGGCCCTCTCTAGTTCCAACTTGCACCGACACGTGGATTAGGTGGTGGTTTCGGATTTATTCGTGCCCATTTGAACCCTGGATATTTTTAAACCTGTCTAACAAGCCTTCCACTCCTGCCCTCTCCCGAAGCAAAGCTGCACCCTGAGCCCTCTCTGGCTCACTCCCAGCTCCCCTGGGCTCTGTTCCAGGGGGTGGCATTTGCATGGACCTCAGGCCAGAGGGGCTTTTGTGAGTTGTGAAAGGGAACCAGCAAGTAGAGACAGATGGCTGGGTTACCAGGTGCTGCATTCCTGGCTGCACCTGGGCACGCTGAAAAGTGATTTTTTTTTTTTTTAAGTTGTTTTTAAAGGTAGAAATGCATCTGAAAAGGACTAAACGGGTGTGGAAGGAGGATCTGTGCTCTGAGACTCGTGGCCTTTGGGGACTTTCTCAGCCTTTCCTCCCCCACTGCAAGGGCTGGAAGTTTCCATACCTTGCCCCATCTGTGGCTGATGCCAGGAAGGACCCCTCAGATCATCCCTTTTTGTATTCCAGAGGGAATCATCTTTGTCCACACCTTACAGTTCAACAGCAAGTGCCTGGCAGGTGCTGCAAGGAGTCAGAGAGGAGGGTGGGTCATTCTGGGGAAGGCTTTTGGTCAGAGCATCCCATAGGAACACCCTGCATCTGCCAGAGGAAGGTGATTTCAAGGCTGCTCTTACTCACTTGTGGCTTTACCAGAACAGCTGCTGGGATTCCACCTTGGAAAATAAAACATTTCCTAATAAACAGTGATTCACGTTGCCTGCAGTTAAAATTAAGGTCCTGTTGGCTGCCCCTCTCCCACATGGGAATGCAGTGGCAGATCCCAGGGATGCCATGAGTTTCTCCATCACTTGCCCTCATCCTATTCCCTTCCACCTATACCTTCCACCGGATTTGCTCCTGTGCAGCCTCTAGTTCTGCCTGCATTGCTCCTCTCCAGGTTTATTAGAATAGAAGAGGTGGTTTGTCCTTTCCTTGCTTTCACTGGGAATTTTTTCCAGTGCCTGCAGAGCTCTCACAAGCCCTGGCCCCTCTCATCCTGCTCAGCTTCCATCTGAGCCTCAGCACAGGAGTCCTGGCCCCAGCCCCTTCCTGGCACTGGGAGGTGCTGGATGCAGCCCCAGTTCCCGGCACTGGCTCCAGAGCAGCAGCTCCTCAGGAAGGAACTGGGGTGGGGACAGCTGGGGGACAGGTCCCTGCTCACCCAGGGACAGAGCTGGCCTGGCCTGGGGGTCCCTGAATGCCATCACTTTGTCCCTGCTGGAGCCTCCCCAGTCCCTGCGATCAGCCCGGGCCAGGCTGTGCCCCAGCTCTCCATCCACACTGGCTGCCAGAGGGATGGGGGGGGATCCTTAAGGAGCCTGGAGGCTTCTGTGACCCCGCTCCGAGGGTCTGGGAGCCCAGCTCGGGGTGTAGCACATCCCTCCTGCTCCGATGCCACGTTCACAGCCCCCCAGGCGGGAGCCGGGGATGGAGGAGGCCGGGGCTGTCCCTGTGGGAGCGCTCGGGAAGGGAAGAGGGCAGTGGTAAAAATAACCCCTGGGCCAGCTCCAGCCCATTGTGGCTTCCTGCGATTTACAGCCCTTCCCGGGGGGAAGAGGCAGGAACCGGCCAGCTCGGGGCTGGATTTGACCCTTTCACCACCACCGGAGGACCTTTCCTCCCTCTTTCTCCCTCGCCGCCCAGGGCAGGATCCTGGGAAGGGGATTGTGGTGGGCTGCTCCTCCTGAGCTGCCCCAGCATCTCGGGATGGGTGTAGGAGAAGCTGCCGGAGTGGACACGGTTTCTCTGTCCCATTCCTGACGCCCCGCGGGCGGGGGGGACAGAGAGACCCGGTGCTGCCTGGGAGGAGTCAGAGATCTCCGTCGCAGATCCCGAAATGCCGGCCAGGTTCCCGTAAGGAGGTGGAAGGAGGAGGGGAGCTGGCAGAGGTGAGCTGGAGGTGCAGGAAGAGGAGGGTTAATGCCAGGCAGGGGCAGGGCTGTGGAGGGGGGGTCGCGCTGGCAGGGTGGGCGCACAGTGGGCTCCTGCCGACGGGATTGGGCTGGCAGGAGTTAATGGGGTGGCTCTTCCTTTTCCTCATCCTCTATATGAGGCTCCTGCCGGCTCCGGGCTCAGTTTGCTGCGGGAACCAGAGGGGCAGGAGCTGAGTGAGACCGGAGCATCCCATCCCTGCTTCCCCATCCCTGCATCCCCTGGGTGGGCTCAGGTGAGCAAGAACATCCCCCACCTGCCAATCCCAATGGTTGGCACAGGTCCTGGCCCCAGGGCTGGGCTGGGGACTGTGTGGGAACACTGGCAGGGGCAGTCACAGCCTGGGCTCTGCTGGGGGGTGACAAGACCCTGTGCTGGGGACATATTCCCTCAGCTGCCAGGAGCTCATCCCTCGGGAGCACAGGGCCAGACACACCATGTACCTCAATTTCCCCACCTGTACAGCGGAGTGGGTGCAGTGTGGAGCCAGTGGGCTGTGTGTGGAGGAGCGTGGCAGGGAGTTCCTGGGCCCTTTTCTCCCATGAACTCTGCTCTGCCCAGCCCAGTGTCCTCTGCTGTCACCGGGGAAGGCCTCGGGGCTGGGTCAGCTGGTGATGGCTCTTCAGGGCCATTCAGGCCTTTTGTGCTCACTGAAACCCTCTACTTGGGGCATTTACAGCCTCAGGCTCCTCCAGACTCCTTTCCCCAGCACCCACCTTCACCTCTGGATGCACACATGTGTGCTGGGGAGCAGACGAGCAAGGCCCGGAGCACCCCAGGGCTAAGGAAACCCCCCTGGCTCCGTGTCCCCCACGCACCGAGCAGGGGGAAACCTTCCCTGCCAAGGGGAGCACGGCTCAGGGACCCCAAAACACCCCCCAGCCCCTGCCCTGCTGCCCCCACACGCGGGGCAGCTCGCCAGCTCTCCTGAGCAGGGCTTTGTTGTGCCACCCCTGCTCTCGGAAAGGCAAGGCGGCGGCCGGCTCCGGTATTTTTTCCTGTTGGAAGCCGCTCCTGGGATGTGAGTGAAGCCGGCGGATGCTCGGCGCTTGTCTCTTCCTGCCCGTGGGCTGGTCCTGCCGGGGCTGGGATTGAGGGGACCCCCGGCTCTGCTTCACCCCCATCCTCCTCCTCACTGCTGCACCCTCGAGGCTAACCCTGACTCTCCTCTCTCCCCCCAGGGTGGAATCCAGGAGCTTGGAGAAGCTTCCAGAGCCTCCCCAGCCGCAGCACCGAACCTCCCACAACCACTTGGGAGGAGGAAACAGAGCGAGCGACCAGGAGCGACATTTCGGGGCGATGGTGCCCTTGGGCAGCCCCACTCTTGCCGTCTGTGCCTCCAGCAACCTGCGCCTCATGGCCCCCGGCCGCGGCTCCCCCCTGGCCTGGCTGAACCGGGGTCCCGAGTGCCCGGGGGAGCCGGGGGGCAGTGGGGGCCGGAGACCCAGCGCCGTGGAGCGGCTGGAGGCCGACAAGGCCAAATACGTCAAGTCACAGCAGGTCATCAGCCGGCGGCAGGAGCCGGCGCTGCGGGGCTCGCCCCGGCTGTCCCCTCTCGGCCGGCGCCTCCTGGCCCGCCAGCAGTGCAACGAGCTGTGCCAGGGCTCGGAGCTGGGCCGGGAGGGGCCCAGGAAGCTGCCGTGCCCCCCATCCCCCGTGTTGCGCCGCAGCGGCAGCAGGCGCCTGCTGAGACCCGACTCCCTCATCATCTACCGGCAGAAACGGGACTGCCTGGCTGGGGACAAGGAGAACGCCAAGGGCTCCGGGCTGGTGCGACGCCTCTTCCAGGGACCTCTCAGGGACAAGCCCCCCAGCTCCCCGCCAGCCAGGGGGCTGGGTGAGGGACCACCACCCCTGCAGAGCCCAGAGACCCCCATGCTGTGGGTGCCTGTGGAGAAGGAGGAGGCGAGGACACCGGGTGCCAGCAGCAGCAGTGGTGGCACCTTGCCCGTGCCCGGCAGCCCCCCGGCAGAGCCCCCACAGCCCCCCGGGAAGCAGGCGCTGGCCCTGCGCGTGTCGCTGCCGCTGTCGGAGCAGGAGCGCTTCTTCAACTACTGCGGGCTGGACCGGGCGCTGGTGGAGCTGCTGGGGCGGGAGCGGTTCGGGCCGGCGGGCTGGGACAGCTCCTCGGCTCGGCTCCTCGGCTCCTGCGAGTCGGAGCCCGGGCAGGCCTCGGGGGGCAGCGAGGGGGGCGCGGGGCCGGGCGAGGAGGAGCTGGAGGATGCCCGGCCTGGCTCTGCCGTGTCGGTGGTGGAGCGAAACGCCCGTGTCATCAAGTGGCTCTACGGCTGCCAGAGGGCCTGGGCGGCCGCCAAGGAGTCCACGGTCTGAGCAGAGACAGCCCGGCCGGGATGAGGACCCTCCCTGTGGCTCCTGCTGGCTGGACATATCCCCTCGCCCTCGCTGGATGTGGCCAAAGGGCTGGTGGCATCCATGATTTTGGTGTGGTGGGAACGCTGCAGGTTGGGAAGGCCACCAGGACCACCCTGGACCTCATGCTGAGCGTGGCAGGGGCACCTGAGGGGCAGGTGGGGAAGGGGCTCCCCTGGGTGAGTCTCTCTGTGGCCTCAGGGCTGGTGGGCTGCTGTCCTCCTGCTGTCCCCCATCTTCTCCATCCTCCCTGTCCCCCAGCCCAGGGTGGTGGGATGGTCCTGCAGCCCCCACTGACCACACACACCCCGCTCCAGCTGCAGGCTGGGGGTGTGGACAGAGCCCAAGCCCCTCATTGCAGGTAGGGCACACCCCACACCCCCTCCTCCCCAGAAGAGGAGCTGCTGGGGCCAGAGCAGCGCTCAATAAAGCTGTTTTGGGGGCATTTTTTTCTAGCCTGGCAGTGTGTGTGGTTTGTGTGGGTAGATGCTCTGGGGTGGGGGGAGAGGGGCATTTCCCCCTCCCTGCCATGGGAGTTGTGCTGCTCCAGGGGCAATGGTGGGGGGATGAGGGCAAGGAAAGCACTGGGTAGAGCTTGGGAAAAAGGACACCTTGGGGTCTTTAGTGCAGACACGACACTCAAACCCACTGCAGAGCCCTCGGGTGCAGACAGGAGGCTGCCCACCAGCAGTGTGGGGGGGGTGCAAGTACTGCTGGACAGTCCTGCTCATGCATCCTCCTCTAGTTGCCCTTGGGGGCGTTTTTATTCCGGATTTCAGCCAGTTTGCCGGCCAGGAAGCCCCAGTGGAAGGCCCCTTCCTCCGGCTCCCGCAGGTCGCTGCCATCCTCGCCCGGGGGCTCCCCGGGACTCTCATCCGGCTCCGGGGGGGGCACCCCCTTGTCCGGCCCTGCCGCCTGCTGCCACTTGGTAGCAAAGAGATCCCAAAATCCGGGTGCCTTCTCAGCCTGGGGCAGCTCAGGCGGCTCAGCAGCCAGTGGGCTGGGGAGAGAGTGGGGACAGGGACATAGGTGTGGGGACCCTTCTCCCCGGGTCCCACAAGGGCCAGAACTGTGACCCCCAAGCCCTCCATGTCCCCCCCTCCATGCCAGCTCTCCCCCAGGGCATAGGGCAGGGGAGGGGGACGCAGGTGATGGGATGGGGGGGATGAAGGGGCTGGGCAGTTGGATCCAGGTTCTGGGGTCCCCCTCAACCAATTTCCAACTTACTGGTCCGTGCAGGGCTCCGGGCTGAGCAGCTGGTGTTCGTCCTCGCGGGTGAAGAGGGATGAGAGCGTCCTCCAGCTCCGGGCACCCACCCCCTGCACCTGCGGGGGAGGCAGCACCGGGCTCACCGGGGACCCCCCGGATCCCAGCAACAACCCCCCCACACTTCCACCAGCCCCCTCCTCACCTTCCTCGCCAGCTGGGACACGGGGCTGGGCCCTTCCTCCATCAGCGCGGGGGTCTCGGCCGTCTCCATCAGCTCGGGGGGGTCTCCCTGCAATGAAGCCCCCCAGTGAGCACAGGGGTGCGGGCAGGGGGAGGGCAGGGGGGTCGGTCACCCCACTTTGGGGGGTCTCGGGCTTAGTGGGGACCCCCTCATCCCACCTCGTCCTGCAGCGCCCCGTCCGCCCGGGGCCCCCCGAGGGTCTGCAGCACTTTGGCCTTGTAGAGCCGCCAGAAGCCCTGGGCCATGGTGAGGGGCTCGGCGGGGCCGGAGCCGGCGGAGCTGCGGGCGGCGGGGCTGGGGAGGGTGGGGGGGGGGACCGAGTGGCGATCCGGTGGCTTCATTAAAGTTTCAGCGGCCACTTCCAATGCACAAAAGGAATCTGAGCCCGCGCTGAGCCGGGGGCAGCGCGGGGGCGCCTACTCCGGTCACCCCCCAACCCTCCCCTCCACCCCCGGCCCCAGCCCCCCCCCACAGTGCCCCTTGCCCACAGCTGACCCCCAGGGCGGGGACATCCCCCTCCCACGGCGCAGAGCAGGCGCTGGGGCCCCGAGCTCCCCCCGCCGCGTGTCCCTATTTATAATTGATCACGGAGGAAACACGATCAGCGCCGGGGACGCGGAGCGCTGAGCCCTGCCCGGCTCATCACAGCGGTGACCGGGGCAGCGCGGGGGGACACGGGGACAGCCCGGGGAGGTGGCACCGGGGGCTGGAGGAGGGTGGGGGACACGGCTATGCCCGGTGACCGTCAACGGGACCGGGACACTCCGGGCCGGGCACGTCCGGGGCTGAGCCGGGGGGGCGTGACCGCGGGGGGGGGGCGTGGCCTGCCGATGACGGGCGTGGCTTATCGCATAGCGGGAGTGGTCTACAGACTGTGGGCGGTGCCTGCATCTTCGTGGGCGTGGCCTGACCCTCAGTAGGCGTGGCGTAGGTCCGAGAGGGCGGGGCCCGCAGCCAGCTGCGCCTGCGCAGTGCGGGAGCCGGCCCGGCGTGGTGGCCGCCATGTCGCCGCGGAACGGCCGCCGCACCGGAGCCCATCGGGCGCACTCGCTCGCCCGCCAGCTCAAGACCAAGCGGCGCCGCCGCGACCTGGACGAGATCCACGTGGACATGAAGCCCGAGAACGCGGCGCGGCTGCTGCGCCAGGAGGTCGACCCCGACCTGCCGGGCTGCGCCCAGTTCTACTGCCTGCATTGCGCGTGCGTCACGGGGGGGGTGATGGGGAGGGGGGGTTCGAACCCTGGGATGGGGGGTGGGTGTCCTGGGCTTGGGGGTCCCAGACCCGTGGGATGGGGTTGCTCCGGTTCTGGAGGGGTTTTTGGGATGCTCCTGGAGAGGGAGGGCGTGTTCTGGTCCCAGAGGGGGGGTCTTGGCCCCGGGATGGGCTTGCCCTGGTCCTGGGGGGTCCATGGCTCCTTAGGTGGGCGGTGTCCCGCCTCCGGGGGGGGTTCTTGGATTGGGGAAGCTTGTCCCAGTCTCAGGGTGAACCCCAGCCCGTGGGGGACTGGCCCCTCAGCAGGGCTCTCCCCAGCCTTGCTCCCATCTCGGGGTCCCCCCTGACCCCCACCCTCTGTTCCCCCCCCAGGCGCTACTTCGTGGACATGAACAGCATGAAGGAGCACTTCAGGTCCAAAGTGCACAAGAAGAGGTGAGGAGGGGCCCGGACCCACAGTCCCCTCGGGATGGTGGTGGTGTCAGTCCTGGGCTGGTGCTGTCCTGAGGAGCGGGGTGGGAGCCTTGACAATCCCCCCGTGCCTCCCCCAGGCTGAAGCAGCTGCGGGAGACTCCGTACACGCAGGAGGAGGCCGAGCGCGCCGCGGGGATGGGCTCCTACGTCCCCCCAAAGAAGGTGGAGGTGCAGACCCAGCCCCTGGAGGAGGCCACTGAGATGGAGACGTCCAGCTGAGCCCTGGGTACGAGGGACTGAGATCTGGCGGCTCTGTGAGGGCGCCTTTGTCCTCAGCTTTGTGAGCAGAACACGTCCCAGCACAGCCTGCCAGGAAAAACCACCCTGCTCCTCCTGCAGCCCCGGGACTAACGAGGAGAAGGAGCCAAGGAGACCCTGGGTGCCCTCACTGTGTGTCCTCCTTCTCCAGGAAGGGACAAGCAGCTTGTTCCCTCAGCTTGTCCCTGGCAGGACTGTGCGCTCCTCTCGTTGCTTTTGGAGAGATTTTGGGTGTCTGTCCTTGGGTCAGAGGTTGTTGCAGCGATTCACCCATTAAAATATGTCAACTGAGATCCTGGAAGCATTGAAAGCTCTCTGGATATGAGGGGGACAGCCCCCCCGAGGGGTGTGGGGGCACCTCAGTGTTGTGCTCTTCCCCATCACCCAGAGGTGTCCATGCCATCCCAGAGGAACAGCCTCATCCCAGTGTTCCTGCCCTCCCAGCAGGGGCTTCCCAGGCAGCTTTTTTTGGGGTAATATGGGCTTGAGTGACCCCTTCAAGCATCAGTGAGCAGCTGGTTTGGGCCTCGAGAGGGGAGTGCTGGTGTCCTCTTGGTGGGGACACTTTGGGGCTCCTGTCCCCCAAAACTAACCAGTGATTTCATGGTCCTGGAGGGCTGGGGCTGCATGATCGCTCTCCCTGCTTTGTGTCTGCCAGACTGATGCTGCTGGTGACCCTGAGGGGACACTGTGTGACAATGCCACCACCCGCTGCTGCCACCGCGAATTCCTGCCATGAATTCCTGCACTGCCTGACCCCAATTCGTCCCTCCTGCTGTGCTGGGGACTGGGAATGAGCTGGGCATGGGGCTCCGGGCTGGAGCAGCAGGAAGGCAGAGCCACAACGCAGCTGTGCTGGGTAGGGAAGGGTTTATTTATTTCCACGCAGCCCGCCCGGATTTGTCCCCCCCGACCCTTTTGGGGGGGATGGAGAGCTGCAGCTCTGCGTGGAGTCGGGAGAGGGGGTGGTTCAGGAAGGCTGCAGCCGCCATCCCATCAGGATGTGCCTGCCCAGGGGACACGTCACCGACCCCGTGGCCCCACGTCCCCCCTGCCCCGTTACCTAACGGCGCTCGGCGCAGGCCTCATTCCTGGCGCATTCCCACAGGGACAGAGGGGGTCTTTGGCTGCCAGCGGGGTACCAGGGCCCCCTCCCGCCCCTCTGCTTCGGTGGGAGATGGAGATGGACGCAGCTCCTGGCTCCACCATCTGTCTGTCTGCCCCTTCAGCCTCTGATCTCGTGGCTGGATCCTGGCGTCTCACAGCAGCTCGGGAAGGGGCTCATCGGGAAGGGGCTCATCCGGCAGCTCCGGAGCTGGAGGCGGCTTCTCCATCCTCCATATCAGCTCCAAAAGCAGGGGCAGACAGGGACAGGCACGTGTGTCCCCTCCCCAGGGCACCGTCGCCTGCCCAGGCGTGGCGGGAAGGGCTGGATGTGGCGCAGGTCAGCCGGAAAGTCGCCGCAGCTCCGCTCAGATGGGGGATGGCGGGTGGAGGGGGACCCCGACACCCCCGTGGGGACTGTCCCCACGGCCCCGACAGTCCCCTCCTCACGGCTCTGGGGGGGCCTTGGCGGGGTCAGCCATTCTCCGGGCGCTGTAGAGGGACAGGCAGAGCCCGGCAGCCGCCAGCAGCAGGGCCAGGGGGGTCAGCAGCCGCCCCCCCGGCTCGGCCCCCCGTCCTGCCGCCAGCTGCATCTGTGGGGGGACAGAGGAGAGGAGAGGGGAGCGCTGGGGCACCCCAAATCCCAAACCCCACGGGAACAGGGGGCCTGAGGCCATGCCCTGAATGGCTCCATCATGCCTGATGGTGTCCAGGGGAAGGGGGCAGCTTTGTGCCCCCTCTGGGGTGTCCAGGGGGGCTTTTGGGGTGCTCCAAGCAGCACTCGCGGGACTCCACTGGCAGCACCCTCGCTGCTAACACGGAGCTGGGATGGAGCCGGGAATGGCTCCCACGGCCAGCAGGCCTGGTGGGTGACATGGGCACCATCCCGGGGGTCCCCATGGGCTGCCCCCAACCCACCCCCTTACCTGGAGCAGCCGGAAGTACCCCGGGGTCAAGCGCTTGGGGCGGATGATCATGGCGCGGTGGGGAGCAGCAGGATCAGGCTCCGTGGGGCGGCGGCGGGGCTGGGACCCCCCAGCACGAGGACCCCGACCCTGAGCACGGCGAGGGGTCCGTGCCTGTCTCCTGCCCGCCGGCCCCCTCGGGAAGGGCGGCACCGGGCGAGTGCAGAGCCGCTGTCAGCCGCGATCAGCGCCCGCTGCTCCCCCGAGCGCACACGCAGGGCGGGGGGGTTTGGGAGCCCAAACGGCGGCGGGGGGGCCAGAGCCAGCCCAGGACACGTTAGTGGGGCTGAAGAGCCGGGCTCAGCCACGGGGGAGCCCCTCTGCAGGCCTCAGTTGGGGGCTGCCCCTTGCCTCAGTTTCCCCCCTTGCAAAGGAAGGGGTGTGAATAGGCCTTGGGTGGGGGGTGACGCCCCAGAAACTTCCCATCCCTCATCTCTCATCCCTGGGAGGGCGTCATTCCTTGGATCTCGTTGAGGGTGGAGCAGAGGTCTGGCTATCACCACCATTTAGGCTGAGACCTGGCAAACTCATTTTATGGAGAGGCCTCTCCCACGAGCCAGGTGTCACCCCCTGGGGTCACCCAGCCAGGAGCCAGCGGGGACACCAGTGGGGAGGGGGCCAAGCAGGGGCTCCCTCAGGCTCTCCTGGGGGGGATCCGTGTGGCCAAACAGGGCAGCTGGGGGGCTCCCACTAGGGTCATGAGTGCTGTTGGGCCTCAGCTTTCACTACATGCGTTTTCCAGCAGCCCCATTTTCCAGGGGGGATTCCAGCAGCCCCATTTTCCAGGGGGGATTCCAGCAGCCCCATTTTCCAGGGGGGATTGCCGTGGCCGTGTGTCACCATCCCCATCGGGCCATGACTCACCTGGGGCGCGGCGCGGGGCCTCGCCCCGTGGGATGGTGCTGGGCAGGTGAGCGGCACCCGGGTGCTCCAATGGGGCTCCCGCTCCCGGCGCAGGTGGGAGCCGCTCCCGGCTCTCGCCGCCCATTCCGGCCCCGCCGCCATGGAGCCCGTGGGCTCCTGGGGCCCCGCAGAGGTGGCCGCCTGGCTCCGAGGTGAGACCCTCCACCCCCTGCCGGCTCCTGGCGTGGGGTGTCCCCACATTGGTGACATGTGGGTGGGTTGGTGTGGCTGGAGGGGGTTGGCAGCACTTCTTGTTCCTGGTCTCCTCCCCCTGGGAAGGGGCATTTTCCCTGGATCTTGCTGTGGGTGGAGTGGGGGTCTGGCCATCCCCACTGTTTAGGTTGAGACTCGGTGAACTTGTTGCATGAAGAGGGCCCTGCCATCAGCCAGGGGTCACCCCCTGGGATCGCTCAGCTGGCAGGGGGGTGCTGGTCTGTGGCAGGGCTGGATGCAGAGGTGCAGGGGTACCCCTTCGAGGCCTGGGAGCTGGCGGGGCCTGACCTGCTGGGGCTGGATGTGGAGGTCCTGGAGGCACTGGGAGTGTGGCCCCTGGGGCACCAGGAGCTGCTGCTGGAGGCCGTGGAGCAGCTCCGTGAGCTGGTGAGTGCAGGGACCCCTGGGGGCTGTGGGGAAACCAGGGAGGAAGGGGGGATTTGGGGGCACCCTGGGCTGGGTGAAGGTGGGGACACCCTGGACTTATTGGAGAGGGGATGTGGGGGGACCGTGGGCTGGATGGAGGGGAGGACATGGGGGCATCTTGGACTGGAGGAGGATGGGGGTTCACCCTGGGCTGTGTGGAAGGGGGGACACTGGGGCACCTTGAACTGGGTGGAGGAGGGAGTTGGGGACACTCTGTGCTGGTCGGAGCTGGGAATCAGGGCTGGGTGAAGGGGGGGATGTGGAGGCACCCCTGAGACCCTCACTGCCTCCCCATCCCCTGGTATCCATGTCCCCCCCAGGACGCAGGGCTGGCGAGCACCAGCCTGCGGACCCTGACAGAGAGGCTGCAGGAGCTGGCCCAGGGCATCCAGAGCCTGGTTCTGGGGGGGCTGCCGGCAGAGGATGCTCCCCAGCCACCCTCCCTCACCCTCCTGGCCCGAGTCATCGACCTGGTCGGGGCTGCCAAGGGACTCTTCTCCTGGCTCAACAGGTCCGAGGCAGGTGAGGGCCCCCCTGGGTGCTGGGTGACCCCCACACCGGGGGCTGAGCTCTGTGTCCCCCTCCAGGTACCTCTTCTCCACCCTCAACGACTTCTCGGCCAGCCAGGACATCGTCCTGCTGTGTGCCCAGCTGGCAGAGACGCTGCAGGCGGTGGGTGATGGGCACAGTGTCGGGGTTGGGGATGGGCACAGCTGGCAGCTCTTCTGTCCCCCCAAAACTCTGCTGGGCTGGAAGTGGGGTGAGAGGGGATGTGGTGTTCCCCACGGGGTCTCCCCAGCTGGGATGGAGCCATCCATTCCCACTCATCCCCGTATTTTGTTCCCCCAGGATTGTCCCGCAGCTGAGAGGGACAGGCAGATCCTGCGGATTGTAAGTGCTGTGGGTGAGGAAGGGGTGGCAGGCACGGGGCAGGGGTGCTGCCAGGGCCCATCTGAGCCCCCCCGCTGTCACCCACAGTGCCAGCACATCGTGGGCATCTGCGAGAGCATCGTGGGCTGCAGCCCCCCGGCGCTGCTGGACCGCAGGGCTGTGCTGGAGCAGGTGGGGCTGGCACTGCCCCCCGGTCCAAGGGGCAGCCCCCCGAGGTCCCCCAGCACCCCGACGCTGCCCCCAGGCCTGTGGCAGAGCCCCCCAACGTCCCCTGACTCGCCAACGCTGCCCCTCAGCCCATGGGGGAGCCCCCCAGTGTCCCCTGATATCTCGGTGCCACCCTCTGACCCCCTGCCACTCATCACCACCCCACTGGTGAGTCCCCACCACCCCAGTGCCCGCCACTGCCTCCAGAACCCCCCAGCCCCTGCTCAAATCCCCTTCCTGTCCCCACTCAGGGCTTTGAGATCACCTCCACCAGCTCCTGCCTGCACTTTGTGTCTGCGACCACCTGGGAGGTGAGTGAGGGGCTGCCCCTCCCCATCTGTCACCCCCCCAAGTGCCACCCTGTCCCTTTTAGCACCTGCCATGGGGAACTCCCCCAACCCATGGGGTCCTCTTAGGGCCCTAATCTGCATCCTGACCCAGGTCTGGGGGGGAGGGGGCTGCCTGCAGCTGAGAGTGTGCAACTCATCTCATGAGTGAGCACAGCCTGGGCACGGGGGGAGCCCCCTCTGCACCCCGATCCCACCGGCAGCACCGGCCGCTGCCGTGTAAGGTCGGGTTAATGGTTAATCCCTCCCCGGTCCAGGAGAGATCTTGAGTGTGGATTAGTTTGGGAAGAGGGGGTGGGAACCCGGGACTGGGCATTCCACTCCCACCCTGCCTCTGCCCAGGCCCTGTCTGCCCACGGGGGGCACATCCTGCCCGGGGACGAGATCGTGCAGGTCAATGAGCAGGTCGTGGTGAGTCGGAGGGGACGGGGCTGGTTTTGGCAGGGAGGTCAAGGACAGGGAGCTGCAGGGTCGGGGAGGCTGGGGGAAAATGGGGAGTGCAGCTGGGAGGATTTTGGGTGCACACAGGACATGCAGCCAGGAGGGATGGGACCTGTGGCTGGGGGGATTTTAGGGGGACTGTAGCTGGAGGGGCTTGGGGGAATATAGGAGTTGAGATCTGCAAAAAGCAAGACCCATGGCTGAGAATGGTCTGAGGGACACAGGAGCCACCGCTGGGGGGACTGGGGGATGTGGGATCTGTGCCAGGGGAGGGTTTGGGGGATGCAGCAGCTGTGGGGCCAGGGCCGTGTCCCACATCTCATCATGGGGCTGTGCAGGTGGGTTGGTCACGCGTCAACCTGGAGAAGAAGCTGCTGGAGAAGGCAAACGAGGTGACACTGGTGCTGAAGAAGATCCCCCTCGACCTGCCCTGCTCACCCCCCTCTCCCAGACAGCAGGTGAGTGATCCCAGTGCTCCCAGTTCATCCCAAGTGCCTCACTGAGACGTGCTGGGAACTGGGCAGAGATGCTGAGAGCCAGGCATCTCCCATCACACTGGTGATCCCTAAAGCTCTGGGGTCCGTGGTGGGGTGGGGCTGTCCCTGACACTCCATCCACAGCTCCCGGGAGCGTTTTCGGATGCTGCGGATTCCCCCGGCACCAGGAGTGGCGAGTGCCCAGGCAGCCCCGTGTCCCTGACCTCCAGGTGAGCCCCATCCCGACACCCCAACACCCCCAATCCAACAGCAAGGAGCTGTTTGGATGCCCCCAAGGCCCATTCCCAGCTCTCTTTTTGGGGTGAAGTCCCAGCGATGCAGCAGCTGCCTGCGAGCGGCCCGAGGAGCTGCCCAGTAGCCTTAAGGGACAGAAAAAAAAAAAAAGTGGGTTGTGTTTGTAATTCATTCACTTGGTAACGTTTTAGTGGGGTTGGAACTATATTTAGACATGACCCTTCTCCTCTCCCGGAATGGAAAGGCGTGCAGGGAGCCAACGGCAGGACACACCGGCCGGGCTCCCACCCCGCTGGGGACCACGGAGGTCTGGCGGAGCTGGTGCTGAGCCCCCACCACTGCGTCCCCTCCAGCCCCACTCCTCGGGCAGGGAGAACCGCGGGTGCCCCACCCAGAGGCCGCCAGTGGGATCCCCGCAGACGTCAAAGAGGTTTGTGGCTCAGGAATCCCGTTTTCCCCCAGCGCTGGTGCCGACTTGGACTCCGGGCCGGACTCCGCGCCAGATCCCGCCACTGAGGAAGAGGAGGAGGAGGAGAAGCAGGACCTGAGGCTGCCCGGGGTGGCCGTGGAGGAGCTGCAGGGACTGTCAGGACTGGGTAGGATGAGAGGAGAGGAGGGGACGGAGAGATTCCCCCCTCCAGGACAGGAGGCTGCAGCCCCACTCGCTGTTTGCAGGCGCTGCAGAGGAGGAGTGGGAGAGCGGCACCCCCTTGGACACCCCCTTGGACACCCCCTTGGACACCCCCCTGGGCACCCCACCGGGCATCCCAAACTCTCCGGGCACCTCTGCTGCCACCACAGAGCTGAGCCCCACGGCAGCCCCCACCACGGGGGCTGGGGGTGCAGAGCCCAGCCAGCTCCCTGGGGAGGTGAGAGCTGGCGGGGGGGGACACTGGGAGGGTGTCAGAGTGATGGGGGGGACACAGGACTTTGTGTGCTGCCTGTGGTGGGAGTCAAAATGCCTGTGACTGGGTGGGTTCCACTCTGAGCTCCCCTCTGGGCTCGCTGATGTGTGTGTGCGAGTTGGGGGGTCCCTAAGGGGGTCCCTGAGGGCTGTGTGTGCTGCTGGGGGGGCTCAGCTAAGGCTGCCCTGCCCTCACTCTGTGCTTGTCCCCATCTCCCCATCCAGGGCAGCCCCCAGACAGGACGCAGACCCAAAGGTGAGCAGGACCCTGCCAGGCTGGGGTGAAGGGGGCTGGGGGCTGCCCTTGGGGGGGCTCTGCTCCCCCTCCCCTGCCTTGACACCCCCCTGGCGCCGCGGTGGCAGGAGTGGCGACCCGGCTGAGCCGCCGGCGGGTCTCGTGCCGGGACCTGGGCCGGGTGGACTGCGATGGGTGGCTCCTCAAGAAGAAGGACCACGTGGGCTTCATGGCCCAGAAGTGGAAGCGCTGCTGGTTCGTGCTCAAGGGCCACACGCTCTACTGGTACAACCACCCCAACGTGAGTGGGGGCCACGGGGCGTCCTCGCCCCCCACTCCCACCTGGGCAGCTGGGATTCCCCAAGGTGGTGGTGTTGGACACGCTGTCCCCGTTCCTCGCAGGATGAGAAGGCTGCAGGACTCATCAACGTGGCCACCTACGACCTGGAGAGCACGAGGGAGCAGAAGAAGAAATAGTGAGTGGGGTCTGTCTCACCTCCCAGCTCGTGGTGGAAGGAAGGGGGGGGATGCTGTGCACGTGCTGATGAATCCTGCTGGGTATCACCTGCATGTCCCCATGGGGCTTGTGGGGTCCTCCTGGGGCTGGTGGGGTTCTTGCATGGCTGCGGGGTCCCCATGGGCCTGGTAGGGTTTCCAAGGGTCCCCAAAGGGTTTGCAATATTCTCTCCACACTGAGCAAGGCGTGCACTGTGCTCCTGGTATTATCCGGGATGAGGGCAAGGACATCTCCCAGGGCAGGGAGAAGCCCAGACCCCTGGGCTGGATTGGGATGGGGAGGCTGGAGGGGGCTTGTGGCTGGTTCTGTGTCAGCACAGCAGCCACCTGCCTGTCCTCAGCGTGTTCCAGCTGTGCCACCAGAGGTACAAGCCCTTTGTCTTCGCTGCCGAAACCTTGGCTGACCTGAGCATGTGAGTGACACACCCACTGGTGCTGGTCAGTGCCAGTCCTGTCCCTCCTGGGCTGGCCAGGACCCTCCTCTGCCTGTCTGCCTGTCCTTTCCCTCCCCAGGTGGGTCAGTCGGCTCATAACAGCCAAAACAAAGTACACACTCGCTCACCAGTCAGTTCCAGACAAGGAGGAAGGTAACGAGCCCTCCCCAGGGTGGGAGGTGGGGTCAGGGGGAGATGGGACCCTGTGGGAAGCTGGAGGTCCTGGTGGGGCAGCTGTGCCTGGTGCCACATCCCCTGTCTGGGACTGCTGGGAACTTTGCCTGTGATTTGTGGGAATGTGAGAAACCTCCCCCTGAGAGGGGTTTGGGGTGATGCTCAGCCCTTGGTGGGGGGATCTTCCCACTCCCACTGCCCTCTCCAGACTGCTACAGCGAGACAGAGGCCGAGGACCCCGATGATGAGTCTCCCAGGCACGGATGTGACTCGGTGAGTGGTCCTGGGGGACATCCTGGGGAGGGGACAGAGGTTCCTCCTCTCACCTCCTGCTCCATCTCTCCCCCAGCCGAGGAAGAGGCTGCAGAACCCCCCGGACAGAGCCCAGCTCTCCCCGGCCAGCGGCGAGTCCAGCAGCCCCCAGGGCAGCCCCCGGCCCTGCTCCCCCATGGGTAGGTGCTGGGGGTGGCATCTGTCACCCTGTCACCTTGTGTGCACCCTTTAATCACAGTCAGGGTGTTTAGATTGGATATTAAGAGGAAGTTCTTGGCTGTGGGTGTGACGAGGCCCTGGCACAAGTTTGCCCAGAGGAGCTGCGGCTGCCCCATCCCTGGAAGTGTCCAAGGCCAGGTTGGAGCAACCTGGGATAGTGGAAGGCATCCCTGCCCGTGCCAAGGGGTTGGAACTGGGTGATCGTTCAGATCGATCAGCGCCCCTCTCCCCTCTCCCAGACCCCGCCGGGGAGGACCTGGAGAGCCTGATGCGGTGCCTGAAGCAGGGCGGGGTGTCCCTCATGGGGCAGCGGCGGTTCCTGACGCAGGAGCAGTGCCGAAAATCCTTCCTGCGGCGCAACAAGAACCCGCACATCAACGAGAGGGTGCACGCCGTGCGGGCGCTGCAGAGCACGCTCAAGGTGGGACCCCCCCCAGCCCCCCGATTTCCCCTCCCCAACCCTCCCCCCGCCCCAACCCCTTGTGTGGCCACCCCAAAAACCTTCCCCTCGTCCCGGGCAGGCGAAGCTGGTGGAGCTGGAGGCGCTGGAGCAGCTGCTGGGAGAGGCTTCGCTCACCTCGGACACCTTCAGGCGCTGGAAGGAGGAGCACCAGGAGCTGTACCAGGAGCTGCGGGAGGGGTGGGCAGGGCGGCAGCGCCAGGGCCACGACGGGGGGTTTGGGGGCGAGCAGGAACCCCCTGGAGAGGCGGCTGGACCGTGACATCCCCCCGGGAGCCGGCGGGGATCGGTGCTGGCACAACTCGGGGGGCTGAGGACATTTTTGGCAGGCTCATCTCCTTCAGAGAGAGAGAGCGGCTCCCGCTGCCTCCACCCCCCGCTCCCCGGGGATGGGGGGCGTCGCTGAGACGATTCTTAGCTTTTTTTCAAAGGACATTTTTGAGTCTTACTTTTCCCAAGGACATTTTGGCTTGGCAGAGGGAAGGGGGGGGGGGCTGATCCTGGAGGGACGTGCCCCCACTCCGTGGTGCTGTGCCAAGGTGGGGGGCTGTAAATAAATTGTTGACAGGTACTGCTCGTGCCATGTTGTTTGTTTGTCGGAATCGTGGAATTGTTTAGGCTGGAAATGGGATCATGGCATCCAGCTGAACAGCACCCCTAAACCATGCTGCCACCGTCCCCAGCTGCCACATCCACGTGTTTTTTGAACACTTCCCAGCGGGGATGGTGACCCGGGGGGGGGGACGGTCGCAGAGATCCAGAAGGTCTCTCCCCGATCCCTCTCTCCCTCAGGCTGAGCTCCCTCGGCTCCCTCAGCCCCCGCCCTACGGGTGCCGCCCGCGGACACTCTTCCCCCGCCCGCAGCCGCCGCTCCCTCCGCGGCGCTGAGGCAGCGGGGTGGTGGTGGGCGGGGACAGCGTTCAGGGCGAGCCAATGAGCGGCGGGCAGGGGAGGGGCCGGCGCGCTGGATTGGCTGCGGCTCATGTGGATGCCCCGCCCCCGCGCAATACCACGCCCCTCCCTTCCCGGGCGGGCGGGGCTAACGGTCGCGGCGCGCGGCGGAGCCAGGTGAGGGAGCGGGAATGAGATACCGGGAATGAGATACCGGGAATGGGATACCGGCAATAACCACTGGGATACTGCTCCCCGGATCCTCAGGGACTGATTTGCCCCCCCCTTCTTGCCCCTCAGGGTCTTGCCTGTGCCTCCCCCCGCGCCGGGTCACCCACCTTGCCCTCTCCCCTCCCTCCACCCCAGTCGCTGTCCGGGGGTCCCCGGTGCTCTTCCCCACCCCGGGTTCACATCAGCATCAATCCCTCCCCTTCCGCGTGGTTCCTCGCCCTCTCCACGACCCACCGCTCCCTTCCCACCCCCTGCACCCGCTGCTGGAAGGGAGGGGTGGTGGGATTTGGGGGGGGTCCTCTCTCCCTGTGGTTTTGGGAGGGCGGTGCTGAGCGAGGTGGGAACGCTCTGGTTGTTTGGATTTGTTTTATTCCGAGAGCCCACGCTTGAATTTCCCTGTTGGAACTGTCTGACTGTAGTGCCTGAAGACTGAGATTTAAACTGGGGAATTTCAGAAATGCACCTAACTTACTAATTTCTACCCAAATATACCTAAATTATGATAAGCACTACATTCACCTAGAGGTGGTTTGTTTCTTCTCTCAGTGGAACGCTGCTTCTGGTTCGTTATCCTGTTATATTCCTAATTTCCCTCCTATGTTGTAAAATCTGTATGTGTATGTTTTCTAGGAATTAATGCCTTCTTTGAGCTCCTTGAATCAGTTTAGCAAGAATCTGTAAGAGCTGCCAGTTGAGAGTTTAGTCTGAGTGGAGAGAGGCCTTGAATTTCCACAGTGTAGCCTGAGAGCTGTAAATTGCACTTGTGTTATCAGAGACAGGAAATTCACTGTCTGAAGTACTCAGAGAAACAGATAAATTAACCCAAAGCTCTGGATAGATAAAAATTGCCATGCATGGAACAGCAAGGCTGATTTTTGAAGGACTTTACTCCTCGTGTAGTTGCTCAGTGACCTCTACAGAGGGCAAAAATGACCTGGTGGAGACTGAAGACTTTTAAAGATAAATTTGTGGTCTCTGTAGACACAGAGTCAGTGTGTAGGTACCGTGGTGACTGGTGCTCTATAAATACGTGCCATGAGGATAACACATGCACCAGCTGAAATGTGCTGCTGCGTGGAGAATGGTGTAAACAAGAATTATCCTCATTTTTCAGGTATAAAAAACCACCAAACCTCTTGTAAATTAAGTGTTGCCTCTGTTGCTGCAGGGCAAAACCAGCTATTTTTGGGAGGAGATGCTAATTAAATACAAAATACAGTGTTACCCTGATGTGTACGTACCCTTTGCTTGGTTACTGGGAACAGGGTTTGGGTTATATTGACCTAAAATACGATTTTCATTTACGTATCCAGTTCACTGGGTGGATAAGATGGCTGTTCCTGGGAGAGATGGAGACCTGAGGCTCCAGCAGAACAATCCACTGGGTAAGGGCAGACCTTTCTTTAAAGCCCTGCTGCTGTTGGATCCTGTTTCAGCTCCTCTGAGCGGACACGTGGCCCTGAGAAGATTCTTTACCAGGAGCTTTTTGTTCAGAAAAGTCTTATTCCTGCAAAAGTACACAAGGGCAGAGAATCATTTGATAATTAATTTCTCTCTGAAGCAATAACTGATGAATCTGGGAGAGTTCTTAACGGTTAATGCAAAAAATACACCTTTAATTTAGCCACTTCTGCTGTGCTGCTGCTGCTCTTTTTAGTCTGAGTATACCAGAGCATCAGCTGGGTGCGATATCATCAGACCCATCAATGGGAATATAATTTACTACTTTTGCATTCTGACTTTCATAACAAGATTGATTTTTCAGTCTCCTGTTGATATCATTTGACTTCCCTGTGCTTGCTACCATTTCCTTTTGCAAAAGAGATTTATCTAACAATAACACAGGGAGCGAAGCGAGGATCGGTTTGGGTTTTGGAAGTGCTGGTAATTAGATATGGCTGGATGGTATTAAAAGCTTTTTCAGTCTGTTGGCTGAAGCATAAACATCCCTTTTTTTTTTTTTTTTCCTCTCTCCAGATCCCAGCACTGGTCAGAAGAGCAAGTTCTTGGGGACTGACTGGAAAACACCCACGCTGTCGGTGAAGTCCCAGAGCCGCGTCAGTCGCTGTCCGAGCGTGGCTGACAGTGGGGACGGGGGCATCGGCACCTCCTGCTCGGACAGCACAGAAGGTGACGGTCCCCATGGGCTCCCAGAATGTAAAACTTGGAGAGCATACCCTGTAATGATGTTTGGAGGCTGTTTCAAATCTAGTGCCTTGGATGTGCTGCCTGGAGCATAACCAAGTGATGCAGGCACTGGCTGTTTCTCTGAGCTAGTTTGGTTCTCATCTACCTGCAGTGGTTTTAGCTGACAAAGAGCCACCTTGGGGATTTACTGGTTCATACTGACCAAAAAGTGATTTATCAGCAATTTTTTTTTTTAAGAAATAATTTACAATAATTTACTCTTTGTGCAGGATTGTTTGTCTCTTCAGTGTTAGCCGTGTGCTTCTCACTGAAGAACTCAGAGCCACGCCCTCAGCTGAGGCACATGCTGTGAAATTGCTCGTCCCAGCAATCCTTTCCACCTGTATTTTTCATCTTCATTGATCCTCCTTTCAGCAGTCAGGAAGTTTGTGGTGTGCTCTAGAAGCACTTCACACATCTGTTTCAGGAAGCTGCGTTGAGCCTTGGGAACGAGCTGCAGGTCTTAATCATTTGTGGGCAAATTGAAGGCTTTGGAAAGCCTGGCTGTTGGAAATATTGCTGAAGATATTACATGAGCACGTGTTTGTGTCCATCAAGCCTCTCTCAGGGTAATAAAACACCCTGAGCTGCAGGTGAGGGCAGGGGAAGGAAATTCCCCTTGCCTTGTTTGTAAGAGCCGAGGCTGACCTGCAGCCCTGGCCAGTGGCTCAGGCACTCTGAGCTCAGTACATTACTCAGAAATGTTGTTCTGATGACCCTTAGCACACTCAGGGAACCCATTGCAGCACCTGCACGTGGCATCTTGGTCAGGGAACTCGAGTTCCAGACGGTGACACCGGGGGGATAAATTTAGGGGCTGTAAAAGGAAACGGTACTGTCTCTTCTTTTGCTGAGGTGAACGTGCTTGTGACTGTACAGCAGCACAGTGTTCTCTGGAGTTCCCAGGCACAGCCAAGTAGTGGCAGAGAGATTTTCTGCCCCTCATTTCTCACTTGTGATGAAAGGATCTAGTGCCTTTATTGGGGTAATTTTCCTGCAGTGTCATGACGGTCTCTGCAGACTCTGATTTTGGTCGGATTCGAACTGTAATGTTCGTTCCTTGCGTCGCAATGCTTGGAGGGGACAAACAGGTGGAAGAGGGTGACTTGCAGTCCTGATGTTGCATTAAAGGAACATCATGTGGGGGTGGGCCTTTGGCCAAAGCCACGAGGAAAACAAGTTTGTGTAGCTGGGAGAAGCCTGGAATTCCTGCGATACAGAACGTATCGGGACAAGGATTCTCACGATACAGAACGTATCGGGACAAGGAGTGGGAAGGGGCACTTGACTGTTTGCCTTTCTAAGCCCTTGCTGTTGCTGTATGGAAATCTGAGAGTTGCTAAGAATAACCCCTGCCTGTGCAGCCAGGTTTGGTGCCCCTCTGGCAGGACGGGCTCGCGGGGTGCGTGCGCCGAGCTCTGCCTCATTTCCTGTGGCAATAAGGTGAGAGCCATTGCTCCAGGCTCTTTTGCCGCAGCGTCCTGGAGGAGCTGGAAGGTCAGACCCTCGGGTTCAGCTATGTTTGAGGCTCGCCATGGGCTCAGGGAAGGCTCCTGTTAGCTCTGGTTCTGGTTCGGAGTCGCAGCGGGACGGGCAGAGCAGGATTACGGTCTCAGTGTTCAGCTGAGTAAGTTTCAGCCTTTTTATTCGATGTGAAGGACTTGATTTCTAAACCTGTAGGGAGATAACCTGGTTGATTTAAGATTATGCTAGAGAAGCTTATAACTAAGGATTAAAAATGTGAACTGGATTAAACCTGGATTCTCCCTGTGGTTTTTGTGGTAGGAAAATGCCATCAGGTTCCTGAAATGTGTAATGAGGGGGAACATAGGTGTGCTTGAGGCTTTGCTGCTGCTGCTTAGGAGGATATGTTAAGGGGGAAAGGAACTGGTTTTAGAGTTATTTTGGAGAGTTCACTGGAGGAGTGCCTTTTCAGGATTGTAATCAGAATATCACTTTTTTTCTTTTTTTTTTTTTCCCCCCTAGATTTTTGCAATTCCAGTAACGGTTCCTCATTCCACCCCATCAAAACCCAGGTGACCATTCCAACAGCCCACATTATGCCTTCCACGCTGGGTGCCTCACCCTCCAAGCTGTGCTCTGCAGGAAACCAGGGCTGTTCCCAGGGCACTTCAAAGCCTGCCGTGCCAGGATCTGCCTCTGAACACTCAGGGCTCACGAGGAACGGGGATTTTAATGCTGGGAAGTCGTCTCAGGTGCCACCCAGGGATCTCCTGCGCCTCTACGGGGGCTCAGGGCAAAATGGCTTTGAGCAGCCCTGGCCCCATGCTGCTGATCCCACGAGAACAGAAGACCCTTGGAAGTTTGAAACCCCTGCCATGGAGCGCACCCTGAACCAGTCTCTCTTTCTGGACAGTTTGTGTGCTGACCCTCAGCACAGGTTCCAGAAGCTCAATCCAAACCCCGAGGCGGGGAAGGACCGTTTTAAGGTGCTGCCAGAGAGCCAACACGGGGCAGGGCCCGACGGAGTCTGCGAGCCCCGGGACGGGACGTGGCCCAGCGGGAGCAGAGCGATGCCAGCGGGACTCCAGGCCAACAATTTCTTCCCCAAACCCGTCGTGACTCCTCCATCCCGAGCGTGGGTGCCAGAAGGGTGCACCCTCCATCCTCACAAGGGGGTCTGCGAGCTCAGTGCCTGGAAACAGCAGCTGGACCAAGTGAGGCTGCAGGTGGAGCAGATGCAGGTAGGGAGCTGCTTGCAGTTTGAAACCCTTCAGTCAGGGATCACTGTGCCAGACTTAAGAGGCAAGGGGGGAAAATGTCTCCTTGCTTCTCCCTGTGTGACACTGGAAGACTCCTAATGATCTGTTTTTACAGCCTGTGGTGCCACAGGTATCGTTTGACACGTTCCATATGTAGAGCAGCTCTGGATTATGTTACAGTGCTGCAGCAGGGTCCAGATCGAGAGGTGAAATACCCCGTCTGCTGGAAACTGCAGGGAAAAAGAATGCCAGGAGGTTCTAAATAGTTTCTAGAATAATTTTATTCTGTATCTAGGGTTAAGAAAGGCTTTTTTTGTTTGTTTTAAAAGATGCATAAAACTAACTGCAGCTTATTAGGTGGAAACAGTTTGTTTACCACCTCCCACCAGCTGTACCTTAATGGAGACAAATTGTTTCCAGTGAGCTAGCACAGCGATCTAAAATTATTTGTTAATCTCCAGTTGTGCTTGGGCAAAGTTACTTGTTCTTGGACATCAACAGAGACTGAAATAGCCGTGTCCTGGCATGCAGATGAGCACACAGTGTGCAAAATAGCTCCAGCAATGTTGCAATTACCTCTGTGGGGCACAAACCTTTCCCTCCTTGTTCTGTTTCCTCCTGCAGTTACAAAACGGAGGCACCTGCCCCCATTCCTCGATGTACTCTCCATCCCTGCCTCCACCTGATCCAGCCCAGTGGATCAATATCCTGAACTCCAATGAAAACCTGCTCAAGGAGAAAGAGCTCCTCATCGACAGGTGAGGGTTTGACAGTGACTCCAGTGCATTTCTGTTTGGAAAGTACCAAGGAGAGCCCATTTCTCAGAGTCCCTTTAACCCATTTGAGCTTTTTTTTTTAATTGCAAAGAATGACCCATGAGAACAGCCTGAGCTCTCCTCCTCTCAGAATTAGGATGATGTTCCTGAAGGGTTCAAATAAATTAATTTTGGTTGTTTTCTGTGTTTTATAAGGAGTAGACATCTCTGTTTGCATCATGATTATCAGGAGTGTCCAAACTACTGCCTTTCTGCTTAAGGAATTTCTGGGAGCTCTCTTCTGTATGTCTGAGAACAGTTTGTGGGTTTTTTTTTTTTTACAGACAGAGGCAGCACATATCCCAGTTGGAGCAGAAAGTCCGGGAAAGTGAACTGCAGGTTCACAGTGCCCTGCTGGGCTGTCCAGCATCCTATGGAGATGTCTACATGCTTAGGCTGCAGGTAATGGGGTACAACAGGTGGCCCTCCCACTTCTCCTCAAGTGTTTGCTGAGCAGGAGTCAAATTATACTTTGTGTGGGGTCCTGATTACTCATCACCCCTGGGATCCTCAGCGTGACCCTTGAGATTTCCACCCCTGACGGATGAGAGCTCGTTCAGAAGCCTGTGCTAGTGATGCAAACACCTGGCAGCACTGACAGGTGCTATTTTGGACGCTGCAGCGTGTGAGATGGGCTGAGTGACGGTGTTTGGGAGTCGGGGAGGGACGAGGACACGGCTCTGGGACGGCACAGCTGCCGAGTGCCAGTTTGTAACCGACCAAACCCGGGGACCGTCTCTGACTGCAGGAGCTGCAGAGGGAGAACACGTTCCTGCGAGCACAGTTCACAGAGAAGACTGAATCCCTCAGCAAGGAGAACATTGAGTTGGAGAGGAAGCTGGCTGCTGCAGAGGTGGATGTGAAGCTGGCCCGGGAGTCGCTGAAGGAAGCTGTGCAGAAACATGCAGAGGAGTTAAAGAAACAGGAAGAGAGGGTAGGATCCCATTGCTCTAGAGAATGGGAAGGTGTGTTTTGTTTGAGAAGCTAAAAGTCAGTGTAGTGCTGAGATGGAACTCTTCTGTGGCAGTGATCTGCTCGTAGAGTACTTTGGTTTATAAGCAAAAGGCCTTTCTCCTGCAGGCAGAAGCATTTCAGTCCCTCCTCTTTTAACCAGAAGAGCGTGTCTTTAGCTAAATGAGCAGAAATGCTGCTGAGTGAAGGTGATCTTGTATTGTATTGTATTTTGGTGTTGAGTTCTGTGCAAAAAAGCTAAATGAGTGGCCTTACAGAAGACTGAAGAATAGATGAGAAATTAGATAAGCTAAACCTGTCTGTAACTACCCTTGCAGGTAAAGGGAAGAGACAAGCACATCAGTAACCTTAAAAAGAAATGCCAGAAGGAATCTGAACAGAGCAGAGAGAGACAGCAGAGAATTGAGACCCTGGAACGATACCTGGCTGATCTGCCCACCCTTGAGGAGCACCAGAAACAGAGTCAGAAGGTAAAACCTTCTCTGAGTTGTGAAGATGGCTCTTTACTCTTCACTTACTTTCTCAGGTGACTTTTCTACAACTGCAGTTACTCCCTTTTGTTACAGCTGAAGGATTCTGAACAGAAGAGCACTGCTCTGCAGGAAACAGTGCTGGCACTGGAAACAGAGCTTGGGGACATCCAGGCTGCTCTCAGGGAGCAGGAGATGCAGCTGGAAAACCAAAAACACAAGGAGATGGAGCTTCTCTCCACTGTGCGCAGGTAAGAACGAGGAGGATTAGAATAAGCTTCATCTTGGCACTGCAGCAATTGCTGCCCAAGGAGAGTGATGCTTCACTGTCCCACCTGTCAGACCAAGGTCACTGTGGATTTGTGATGCTTTCTGAGTGCTGACCAAAGCACTGTGTTCATATCCTGCCTTCCAGCAGCAGAGGGTGGGAGCAGAACCGCGTGGCTGAAAAAGGAGGCCCCTGTTTTGCCAGCTGGGTTTGTTTGTGTCCTCACCTGGGTCTGTTATTGCTCTCAGCTATAACTCCTTGCAAAATGGGCCTACTTGTGTGTCTGCAAAGGACCAGTGTCGCGGGCAGGGCTGTGTCCAGGGGCAAGGACTCCTTCCAGCACAGCCCTGGCAGTTTGTGAGCTGGGATGCAAATAGTTCTACACTGATATGAAAATAATTTCCCTCCTTGAAGTGAGGGAAACACCTTCAAGGTGTCTTTTCCCATGGTGTTTTGCTAACTTCAGCTTGCAGGATAAGCTGCAGCAGAGTGTAAAGAATGCAGAGAGAGGACCCGCTGCCCAGGATGGGGAGAGAAAGAAAATGGAACATGACTCTCTGAAGAAAGAATGCGACTGCCTCAAGAAGGTAAAGGGGCTGTCCCAGGCAGGAATCACACGTTTTTCCTTCCACTGAGTCACACCAGGCACTCAGATGAAATCAGGGACTTCTGCAGGCACAACTGCACTGAAGCAGCAGTTCCTGGAATTCAGACTGTGGGGTTCTAAACGCTGTTGTTGGTGTGAAAACCACACAGTCCTACAGTAACGCTGGGGAGAAGTTGCAGAAAGAAGAAGAGGGGAGAGGGAAACCACAAGAATACAACATCTCTGGTCTGTTTGTAGCTGATGTATCTAATGGTGCCTTTTAACAGGGAATCTAAGTCCACTCCTAACAGCAGCAGTGATTAAAGCAGTAAATGGACAGGGAAGAGAGAGAGAGAGGGGGCTGTCCTGCTGAAGGAGAAATCCTGGTGGTACTGCTGGCTCTGTGTGGCCAGTTCTGATGCCTCTGCTTTTGATTCCAGATCGTGGACAAAAAGCAGAAGAAGATGGAGCAGTTATCCTTGCAAGTAAAGGTGAGAGGTGGCTGGGGAGGGACCTCCAGCTGGAGAATCTGCTGTGAAATGAGTTAGACTTACTGTGTTCCTGTGATCTCTTCCAGAACCTGGAAGAACAGGTGGCTCAGGAAGAGGGGACAAGCCAAGCTCTGAAAGAAGAGGCGATGAGAAGGGAAAATGCACTGCAGCAGCTCCGGGCTGCTGTGAAAGAGGTCAGGGAGTGCTTGGAGTGCTTGAACATGGCACTGAACTGAGTGGATTGTCTTTCGTCAGGGCCCTGAGTCTGGAGTCAGCAGCACAACATCTGCTCCCTGCTAGCCAGTTATCCTGTCAGGGCTCTCAAAGGAGCTCTCCTCTGCTCAAATGCAGGAGGAAAAAGGCAGTTTCTTCTTCAGGAACTCGAGCTGGGGCTCGGGATGTGGTGGAGGAGGCCGAGCTTGCCACCTGGGGGCAGCAGGGCTGCGAGCTGGGCTGAGCCCTGCTCTCGAGCAAAGAAAGCTGAGCACAACGGCAGCCCTGGAAGGAAGGGATGGCCAGTGTCGGGGTGCCCAACCTCCTGAAAGCTTCTTTTGCTGCATTGTGGCTCGGCAGGGACGGTGCAGTGTCTCAGGGTGCTTCCTGTCCGAGCCAGGAGAGCCAAATCCTCACCCCTGTGTGGGACTGACGCTCATCTGGTGACAGTGTGGAGGGCTGGATGTAAAAACCACTCTCGCCCTCCGTGCTCCCATCACAGGGCAGCTGCATTAAGATGCTTTAAGTGTGGTAGTTCTGCCCCAAGTGCCCACTGACCCTCTGTGTCCCTGTGTCCAGCTCTCTGTGCAGAACCAGGAGCTGATCGAGAAGAACCTGACGCTCCAGGAGCGGCTCCGCCAGGCCGAGCTGACGGCCCAGCCCCTGCCCGCTGACACAGCCCGCCTCACCCAGGAGCTGCACGGGGAGCTGGCCATCTGCCTGCAGGATTTACAGTCTGTCTACAGCATCGTCACTCAGAGGGCTCAGGGCAAGGACCCCAACCTCTCTCTGCTCCTGGGCATTCACTGTAAGTACAGAGAGAAGGCAGAGCAAACCCTTCCGTTCCTGTGCTGTGGCGGAGTTAAATGAGTCACATAGAGCGTGGAATTGTCTTTCTGGGCTGTATGAACCCTAACCCTGTGGTTAGCTCACTCTAAAGGTGCATGCTGTCATAACTGAATGTTAAGTAGGGCCTCCTTTGCAAATGTGTGTTGGTTTTCCTGGCTGACTTGCAAATGTGTGCGATCCTTGGTCGGAATTGCATGTGAGGAAACTCCCTTCTCTGACTCCACAGCTGTGCAACACCCTGTGAAGGAGAAGGAAGACTTGCTGAGCCCTGATGGACTTGCAAAGAAAGTGGTGGAGGTAAAACAGCTTCACAAAGAGGTGGAGGAGTTAAGGACTGCGATATCTGACAGATATGCTCAGGATATGGGAGACAACTGCATCACCCAGTAAGGAGCACTCCCCAAAGTAAGACAGGAAATGAAGACTTGAAACCCTCGGGAGTCTTGAGCTCCTGCAACCCTAAACCTATTCAGCACTTTACCATCCCTCTGCTCGGGTACAAGAGATGTGACTTATCTGATCTGTGAGGGATCAGGGGGTTTGTTGCCAGAAGTGTTCAGCTGCTGACTGGAATCGTTCAGGGCTTCGGTGTCGGGCTTTGCAGTAGCTTTGATCTTGTGGAATGTGTTTTGTGCTGTGTTTGCTGGAGCTGGTGTGGTCTCTGACACTGGGAGATTGGATTCTGACTTGCCTTCCAGGCATGTCAAATGCTGAACATGCAAATGTGACAGTTAAAATCATCACTAGAAGGAAATGTATGCCCTGGTGTTTTCTGATAACTTCCCTGTGCAGGTCCTGTGTGACTTGTGAGACCAGAGGATTCTTGGAGTGTTCAGAGGATACCTGGATTTTGTAGGCAGGCAGGTGTGCTGGTATTTACACTGAGGTGCTTCTGGCTTGGATTTATGGAGCAGGACCTGCTTTCCTCAGGTAAATGCAACCAGAGTCTTTCAGTAGCCAGCATGAGTTGGAAATTAAGGCAACACTAAAAGACTCTGGAAATGCTCCCCCTGGGCACTGTTACCACAGAAGCCTTAAGCCTTTTGTCCCTCCCCAGATAGCACTGGGAGCTGGGTGTGACTCACACTGTAGAAGAAATGGATTGATGCTGAAGTGCCTTAATGTGCTGGAAAAACCCTCTGCCCCCACTCTGCTTCGTGCCTAATGCATCTGCTGGCAGATGAGGAGCTGCTGTTCCTTCTCACAGCCTTTTAGAGCTATCCCAAGCAATCCTGGGGATCCCTGAGTGTCTGTGGTCCCTGCCAGAGCTTCTCAGAGCCTCTGTGCCCCTGGGGACACACCTCTGGCTTGGCTCTCTGCTGCTTGACTGGGAGAAAGCCATACTGGTCCTAATGGGGGGAGATGACACAGAGAGCTCTTCCTGCAAGGCAGTGGCCGCTCGAGTTTTTTTGGAGCCCTGGGATTTCTAAATAAATCAGTGAGGGATAAGTTTCACTGCACCATGACCCCCCTAAACCTTAGTGGCAACTTTGCAGTACCGAGCCCTGGCTTGTGACAACGCTGTGGTGCTGAGGGTGGAACTTTGTTGGTTTTCAGCTTGAGTTAAGAGCAAGATACTAAACTGTAACAGGGAAAACTCCTCCTGAAACTTGTGCTGTTTGGTTGCTCTGGGTTTGGCAAAAATGGTTTTTTTTTGTTATTCCTTTGTGTTAAATTTTAAGACCAAATTTGTTTTGTTTTATAGTGTTTGGCCACCACGGGTGATGGTGGCCAGGAAATTGGTTGGTTTGTCCTGAGCTGCTCTCCCTGTGTCTGGTGTGTTACGTGCCTGGCTGTGCCTGTCCCCAGGCTGCTGGTGCCATGTACTGAGGGAAACACATTTCCAAGGCTATTCCTTGATGCTGTTTTTCCTGACTGCCGGGAGCTCTGCTGTCTCCTGCAGGTTCTCAGGGTGCTGTTGAGCACCATCCCCTTTCCCCCCCTTTGCTTTGGGGTGCAAGATCCAGTTCCCAGGTGCTTTGTGGGGACATGTTTGCCCTCTGCCCCCACGGAGCTGGTTGTGAGATGAGATTGTGGCCGAAATCACCTTGGCTGATGCTTTTGGAGCATCACCCTTGGCCCTGTGCCTGCAGTTGGGCTGCCCTGGTTGTGTGTTGCCCTCCATGGGGACGTGTCCCTTCATCATCCTCCTGCACGGCTGAACCTGTTTGGCTAAGAGGGTGATCCCAAGTGCCCTTTGCTGCTGGTGCACAGGAAATCTTGGACCCTTCACTACTGAACACCCCAGACCAGGGATGGGGAGCAGGATGGTGTTCCCTCCCTGTCCCTCCTTTCATCCCCATCCCCTTGTCCTGTGCGTGTGCCCCCGCCTCACTTCCCCGTGGGCTCAGTGTGTTGGTACCAGCCTGTGTCTTGTTGTTGCTTGTTTGTACCGAGTATTTTGATTATAAAATAAAGCTGCTCTGACCCACCCGTGCGAGGCTGTGCAGCGTGGGGAGGGAAGAGGGGGTACCCGGTGCCTGGTAGGGGCGGTGCTGGTGTCTCTCCGGGGCTGGTGCGCGGTAGGGGCGGTGACTCCCCGTTCCCGGTGCCGGTAGGGGCGGTGACCCCCCGGTGCCGGTAGGGGTGTTCACTCCCCGTTCCCGGTGCCGGTAGGGGTGTTCACCCCCAGTTCCCGGTGCCGGCAGGGGCGGTGGCTCCGGGCCGGCCCCGCAGATCCCGCATGCCCGTGCCCGTGGGCCCCATTGGCGCCCGCAGTCACATGCCGGGCGGTGGCGGAGCCTCCCGCTCCGCCCTCCTTCCCTCCCTCCCTCCCTCCCTCCCTTCCCTCGGTCCCTCCCGCCCCGCCGAGCCCCAGCCGAGCCTCTCCCTCCGCCGGGCTGAGCGCAGGGAGCGGCCGCGATCGCACCATGAGCACCCTCAAGGTGTACAGCACGTCGGTGACCGGCTCCCGGGAGGTGAGCGGCGCTCCGGCGCGCAGGGGTGGGGTGCGGCGGGGACCCCTCTTCCCGGGGGTGGGCGTCTCTCTTCCGTGGAGCTGCTAAGGCTCCCCCCCCACACCCTTCGCCCTATCTCAGGTGTCCCCTCCCCTGCTCTCGCTGCACCGGCCCCCTCATCCCCCACAGCCATCCATCCCTCCCTGCTGGGTGTCCCCCCCCGTGGCCAGGTGGGGTCTGCACTGTGAGCGCTGTGCCGAGCGGGGCTGGCGCGCTGGGGGTTTGCAACCTTCCCCCTCCTCCGGGCCCTTTTCCGTCTGCCCTTAACCTGCCTTTCCCACCCGGGCTCCAGATCAAATCCCAACAGAGCGAAGTAACCAGAATCCTCGATGGGAAAAACATCAAGTACGAGCTGGTGGATATCTCGCAGGACAATGCCCTCCGGGAGGAGATGAGGGCAAAGGCAGGCAACCCCAAAGCCATCCCGCCCCAGATCGTCAACGGAGACCAGTACTGTGGGGTGAGGCTCCCGTTCCGTGCTGGGGATCAGCACCCTGAGGTGGGGTGGTGGGTGACAGTCCCATCCCCTTGGTTTTGCTACAGAGGGTGTCAAGACACCCTGTGAGTTGTTTCTCGTGAGTCACACGGACGAGGTGCTGCCAGGATTTGTGGCCATTTGGGGCGCCGTGGCTTGGGGGAAAAGGGGATGTGGGCAGGGGTCTTTGGGTGACTGTGGGCTGTGCTTTGTGGGGCTGTCCCTGCTTTGCTCTGTCATCCTTGGCACAACCAGCTGGTCCCTGTGCTGTGAACCAGTTTGTGCCACGTTCTCGGGGGACCCTCTTGCCTTGTGAGCGACCGTGTGGCTTTTCCCTGCAGGATTACGAGCTCTTTGTGGAAGCGGTGGAGCAAAACACTCTGCAGGAGTTCCTGAAGCTGGCCTGAGCCCCGGCTCCTCTCCCTTCCTGGACTCTACCTGCATTCCTGAGCACCCTCACCTCCGACCACCTTCACTCCCAGGTTGTCAGCGCTGTCCTGGCACCGCGACCTGTGTTCCCGGCACAGGGAAACAAACCCGTGACCAAAACTCATTGCAGCTGCCTCCGATTCCCTCCCGCCTAACCCCGAGATCATCTCAGAGGGATCCAAAGAAAGTCTTGACGCTCGCTGCGTATGGCCTGTGAGCGGAGCCGGGCCTGGCTCACCGCAGCTTCCAGTGCCTCTGTAAACAGCAAAGCCTCGGGGGCGTGTGAAGTGCGGGGCAGCCTTCAGCCCCCTCCTCTGCCTCGGGAGGGAAGGAAGGGCTCAGGGCTCCATGTTACTTCCCACTTCTCCTAATTGCTGTTAAATTGTAAATTCCGCTGCCTCACTTCCTTTTTTTCCTCCCCCCCCGCCTTTTCATCTCGACTGTAGGCATTATGGCAACTAAGTGATTTTTTTTTTTGTTTGTCTTAATTTAATGCAAAAATACTGCACAGAGTTGGGGTCTGACCACCCACCGTGGAGGAGCTGGGGGCAAAGGCTGGGATCTGTGGCATCTGTGCTGCCTGGGGGGATGGATGGGGCTGGAAGTGAGATCTGTGCTGTTCTGGCCACCCTCCACCATGACCAGGGCTCCCTTGTGAGCATTAATAGCTCAGGGCTGCCCCAGACCAGCTGATGCTCCAGCTGTCTGATCTTTCCTCTTTGAGTTGGCTTTTTTGCAATCCCAGACCAAGTGCATTTTGTTTTCCTGCCAAAAAGCAAGTTTATAACCAGTGTTGTCTTCCGAGATGCTATTAAATGTTACTGTACCTTTCACGTTGGTGCTCCCTGCGTTTCTTTCAAATCTGGTTTTATTTTGACTACAGGTTAAACATCACCCCACGTAATGATTCTGAGTCACTTCCAGCTCTGAGGAGCCCAGTCGGTTGTACTCGCTGCTGCAGCCTGACACAAAGATCTTAACACCTTAGATTGCTGCTGCTAATCAGAGGCTCACAGGACTTGTCTGAGTGTCCCACGGCGTGGTAGTGACAGGTTCCTCACTCGAACATTCCTCTCCTCTGCGTGGTGAGAGCAACAGCCCGAGGCAGGGACAGCTTCAGCCAGACACGTGAGCAAAAAACAACCCCCTGGCACAAGGATTACCTGGCTGGATGTAGACCAGGAAAGGCTGCCCCTGGATCTACTGCAGGTGGAAAAAGGAGGAAGCTGAGTGAGAGCTGGGTGGGTTGAGTCACTGGTCACGGGAAGCCGGTGGAAGCAGCTGGTTTGCTTCCTGCATTTGAGTTGTGGCAGGGTCCAGCTCCAGCTGGAGGGGTCTGGGAAGAGCTCTGGGCACCCTGAGCTTCCGCAGTAACTGTGCCTTTTGGAATCTAAAGGAAGTGGAAGCTGCAACAGGAATAAAGGGTTTCACTGGGAGCCTTTAATGAGGGCTGGGTCTGCTCACAGGGAACCTGCCAGAAGGCGCTGCCTCGAGTGAGTGGGAGTGTTGTCAGCTGGGAGTCAAGTGGGAGCTTGTCACAGCTGGAATGGGAAGAATGTGCTGGGGAAGGGGAAAAGGGCCTGCAAAGTGCAGCCCCAGCCCACGGAGCAGGAGGAAGATGCTTTATTCAGGGCTCCGTGGAGAAGCCGCGGAGGGATTACGCTCTTCTCCAATGACACGGTGTCCTGTTGCAGCATCCAGCTCCAGCAGGAGGAGGAGGAGGAGGGAGGGAGGGAGGGCGGGTGAGTGAGTGCAGGCAGGCTGGAGCCTGGGCCCCGCTGGAGCTGGGGGCTGTCCAAGGGAAGGAGTTGTGCACGTACAGGAAGCCCAGCAGCAGGATCTCCCGGCTGAGTCGAGTCTGGCTCGGTCCCAGCATTGCAACGGCTCAAGGCCTTCAGGTTTAGCTTCACCAGGGACCGTAGGACTGGGCCTGTCTCTCCCCTGGTGTCAGTGCAGTTGAAATCTGGGGGGACCAGCCATGTGTGGAAAGCAAACTGCCCCTGGCTGTGTGTCTGCCCTGATGCTATAGAGTCCCTGAGCCCAGTACCAGCGTGAAGCTGGTGGGCTCCCCTGGGCAGAGATCAGCTTCTCTAACTCCACACAAGTGAGGAACCAGGCCTGGATCCCAGGTGTGAGCTGGTGGAAGTGTCCCTGGGTTGGGAGCCCACCTGTGTTGGGGAACAGCACCCACTGTGAGGCAGCAGGAGTGGGCCTGGCACCCTCTGCCACAGGGAGAGGTGAAACCACTGCTCCAGGCTTTTTTCCATCCCAGGTAATGGCACAAGGAAACTAAATCTGGAAAGGAAACCTCTTCCCAGCCAGGGCAGGTTATAACAGGTGAGAGGCAGCTCCTTCTCCTTACAGAGCTTGGGATGAGGAGCTGTTACGGTGTTTGCAGCCCTGTCCCTCTTGCTGGGAAGGGTCTCTTCTCCTCAGCAGCAAGGAGGCACTGGGGATCAGCCCACATTCCTGCAGGCTCCTGGAGTTGTCCGTGTACAGCCTCTTGGGAAAGGTGCTGATGATCTCATACGAGTCGGAGTCTCCACCCCTAGGAAAGAACAGCACAATCTTTCCTACTCGCAGGGTCCCCAAAGGTTTTGCTGAGATGCTCTGGCTGATCCAGCTGTGGTTATGCAAGAGCAGAAAAAAAAGGGCTCCCAGCCCTCTGCAGCCAGCCAGGCACTGAGCAGCTGTTCCAGCTGCACAGCTGCAGGGGGAAGGAGGCTCCTGCATCCCGACAGCACTGAGCTCATCCTGGGCTCAGACCAAGGCCAGGGCCCTGGCCTGCAACAGCAGTGGGAAGAGGGGAGGGCAAAAGGGGCCCTCAGCCATCTGGAACTGTCCCCAAAGGGCTGAGTGAGTCCCTGGGCAGCATCAGATGGGTTGGGATGTTGAGATGGCTGAGCAGAGTGGGTGTTGATCCAGCAGCCAAGCAAAGGCTGCACCAGCACCTTGGGAATTGTGGCACTACTCATGGGAGTGCTGCTGAGCAAAGGCAGGGATGGCCTGGGTCTGATGGCAGTTCTGGGAGGGCAGAAGAGGTTTGTCTCTGCTGCTGCATGGCAAAGGTGGGTATGAGACACTCTGAGCTATGTGGGACCTCGGCAGTTCTGCCTGCAGAGCGTCTAGTGAGGGAGCTGAAGGGGCACAGGGCTGATGTTTGAAGATCCAGGGCCTTCAGCAGCCACCAGGAGCCCTTCCCTGGTGCCCTGCAGAGCCAGGCAAGGATGGGAGGAAGTCCTGGGCACACCTGATGTGGGTGAGATGCTGGCGCAGGTCCCCGATGGTGTCAGTGAAGAGCATCCTCACAAGGTGCGTGTGCTCCCCGCTCTCCGACCTGACACGGAGGGTGCAGACTCCAGGGGGAGGAGCTTCAGCCTCTCCAGTCATCTTCACCCTGGTTAGAAAACCCTGTCAGCCAAGGAGGGAGCTCTACTCAGCGGGCAGAACCTCCAGGATGTGCTGGTGAGGTCTGAACAGGGGAGAGGGAACGTTCTAGAGAGGAACGAGGCCCCACCTGACTGCAGGCAAACAGGCTGAGCCACTGCCCAAACTGCTGCTTTGCTTTCCCTGCCTGAAGGTGCCTTGAAGAGGGTTGTTGGCCTTTTTTAGCTTTCTCATTTTAAATCAGGGCTGTCTGGTAAGTGCTTTGCCCTACTTCTCTGATTAAAAATAATCTTTTTTTTTTTTTTCTTTTCATTAGCTATTTGGGTCTTGGCTTGCCAGAAGACTGAGTGGAAAAGTGCTGTTAGTGAGACCTCCCACTTGGGCATCGGTTTCTTGGAGGGATTCTCCCATTTAACGTGACTTCAAACTCTTGGGCCTTGGCTTGTTGTTGGGAAAACTATTTCACAGAAATAAGTGACATTTGTTAGAGATGCAAAGTATGGCAGGTTTGCCATGAGAAATTCAGTGGTCTTCCCAAACGACCAAACTTGACCTTTTTTTTTTTAATTATTTCTAAGGTCTAAAAGGGGAAAGTCCATTTATTTCCTCAACTGAACCCCCTGAAGTAAACCTGCAGCGATGAAATAGGAGGAGGAGATCCTGGCAGGGCAGGGGTTTGGGGGGCTGTACCTGCACCTCTCCAGGGCAGCCAGCCTGGGTGTCTCCAGCAGGGTCTCTTCGCTGCTCTGCACCCCCTCAGAGCCCTGAAACCAAACCAGATGAGTGTCACCACAGCCCAGAGAGCAGCCAAAGTGCCATGTGTGCTCTGGTGGAGCCTCTCTGGGAAGAGGAGATCACACGGAGCTGAGAGGCCCAAGGAGGGGGTGCTGGTGCTGTGCAGGGTGCTGAGCCCAAGGAATCACTGCTGCCCCTCTCCCGTGGGTGGCTGGGCGTCCTCTCGTACCTGCTGTGCTGCTCCAGTTGGGCCCTGGACACCAACCACTCCTCCTCTGTGTTCCAGGGGCTTGGGAAGCTCGTTGGGAAACTGCTCCAAGGAGGCTTTGGGACCTGCCAGGGCAGAGGGGAGATGTGTCCATGTGTGACCTTCTTGACAGACATTCTGACCCCAGAACAGGCTGATTTGGTGAAAGGAGAACACGCAGCAGCCAACAGGGAGAGCTCTCACCACCCCCAGCGAGGCAGAGACTCGCTCTTGGGTTCCTCCCCTTGAAGTTTGTCCCACTTTCTGGCCCACTAAATGTCTGATTGTCAACATCAACAGTGAGAACTGCACAGCCTGTTCAGCACAGCTGGGATGCACAGCAGGTAGAAACCTGGATAGCTCTGCTGTGAAAAACTGAAACCATCACCATTTTTTAGGGTCTCAGACAATGTTTCCCCTTGTGAGGGTGTATTTGTTGGTGTCCACTCCTTTTTGTTTGGAAATTGTTATTTATTTATTTATTTATTTTACACTACTTAGCTAAAGGGAATGTTTAGCAGAGCTTCTGTTTGGGAATAGCCTTGAGGTGAACAAGCAAGCAGTTCAGCTGTAGGTAACCAGGCAGCTGTTGCTGATGGGAGAGGAATGTCTTGGGTTATTTAGTGATGCACGCACAAACCCACTGGTTTCTGTCTCTGACTGACTGAGTCTGACTTCCCAACCCCGACAGGTATTGCTAATGCAGACTGTGACAGTCTAGAAGCAAAAGGAGGTATCTGTGGCCTGACCTTATGTCCCATATTCTGTTATGAAAGTCTGAAGAGAAACTGTCCTATATTCAGTACAGTTAAGGCTGATGTGGCTTGAAGATAATCTGCATTTATGGAATGAGGCTGTAGGAGAGCAGAGGTTTCTTTGCCAGCGAACCCCTCCCTCAGCCTTTGATGGTGGTAAAGGTGAAAGTAGGAGGAGCTTGGCCTTTCAGAAGGGTGCAGGGCATATATGTTTTGGAAACCTGCTGAATTTCTGATAATTTATTACTTGTCATGTCTCATTCTTTAGGAGATGAATGATGAGAGGACACTGTGCATGTTGCCTGGCTCCCAGCTCCTGAAGCAACACCAGGCCCTGACCCACAAGTGTTGCCTTCCTTGCTGAGACACCCCCCAACACCCTCCTTCCTGCTGCACTGCCATGGTAAGGTTTAGAAGTTCTCCCCCTTTGAAAATTAGCTGTATTTTTTGAGGCAGGCTTAAGATTTTACCTGGGATCTCGGTGGTTTCCTGCACTTGGTTTGATTGTGGATGACCAACCATTTGGCCATGGCCAGGAAAACTCCTTGGAAGGTCCCTCTCCTCAAACACCACGTCCCTTCTGTCAGCGACCTGATGAATTAAGTCCAACTGCCATAAGCAAATCTGACTTGCACAAGCTTCTCTTGCTGCATCAGAGCACGATAAACCACAGCAATGACACCCAACAGTCGTAAACCCCAAACAAAACCAATGATGCACAGGTTAAAAGGAACCTCAGCCCCAAGAGCTTTGCTCAATCCCCCTTCCACGTGACTTTCTAACTTCCCAGCTCACTCCAGCTGGACTGACCTTGTCTTGCCCCTGCAGCTGTGCCCTGGTTTCTTCGTGGCAGGTCCAGCCTCTGGTTGTTCCTGCTTACGTTTCAGATGCACTCGGAGCCCTAGATTCGAGTCCTCTGAGGCTTTTCTGCCTGCAAATGTGGCCTTGGCTCTTTGCCATTTCTGAGAAATCGAAAAGTGGGGCCCAAAAGAACCTCAGGTGGCCAAAACCATTTAAGGTGGGCAGAATAAACTCTCACGACATCCTCTTTGAGAGACACTCGTTCAGTCTGGTTTTAAAAGCTTTTCCAGGGGAACCATTTGAGAACCCTTTTTTTTTTTTTTTTTTTTTTTTTTTTTTTTTTTTTTTTTTTTTTTTTGTGCCTTTGAGTGACACAGCTCTTCAGATGCCGCACGTGCCACGTCTCTTACAGAGCCTGCTGTGCTCTTAGAAGCCTTGTTCCCAGCCAAGGTTCACTGAGGCAGAGAAACCCTTCAGTGCTGATGCAGAAACACTCGCTCACTTCCTCTAACGGCTGTAAGCAGGTGTGCTCCCCGCTTCCCTTTCCCCCAGACACACCTGCACAGCATCACCAACCTCAAACTCAGTCCAGCAGGTCGATGACAGAAACCTGAACAGTTTTCTTGGCAAGGAAGAGAGAAATCTCTCCCCAAAAAAACAGCTGGTGGAAAGGGTTTGGCGCCTACCTGCAAAGGGATGCCGTCGGGGTAGCGCTGCTGCAGCTCTGAGGGGAAATACCCATCCATGATGTCCTGCAGGCATTGCTGAAACAAAATGAGAGCTCATGGTCACACCACAGACTTTCTGTTTAGCTCAGGACTGATCTTTCTGCTGGGCTGCTCCTGTTTGTGGTGTTATGGCCGTGCAGAGAAGTCGGAGACGCAGAATCTCCTCTCTAAAAATGACTGCACGAAGACATGCAAGGCTTTCAGGGCACTGTGGGAACATGAGGTGAGGAGCTGGGCTCCTTTTTAGGACTGAGACGAGCTCAAAAGCCTGATTGCCTTTTCTGGGGCTTAGTGAAGGACGGCAGGGTGGCTCTAATTCCCTTCCAGACCTTTCCATACCTGCGTGGATGGGTCCTGGTAGGGCCGGAAGGCTCCGTTGCACATGACGATCCCATTTTGGTAGAGGGTGAGAGGGACTGGTTCTGGCTGCTTCAGCCGAGCCCCCCGGAGTGTGTGCTTGATTTGAGAGCTGCCTTCTCCAGCCAGCAGGTTCAAATATTTAACGTTCTCCAAGATTAAATCAAAATCAATCCGGTGCTTGGAAACAACTGCTTCGCCTGCGGCAGAGGGATCTGGGTTACAGGGGGAAGGGGGTGGCGGCAGCAGAGCAGCTTCTTATCTGCGTGAATTTGAGGTGTGTTTTGAGCCCTGGCATTTTCACATGTTTGCAGAGTGTGGTGCAACACTCCTGCTGTGGTGCAGCGCTGTCAGGTCCACATGGGCGTGGGCTAAAACCACAAGGGCAGGGCAGAGGGTGCAAACTCAACAGGGCTCCGGGCTCAGCCCCTCGCCTTGTTTATCACTTCAGGAGCGTTGTGTTGTCCCTGCACAATGCACGGGGAGGAATTTCACTAGTTGGATTAGCTAGATTGGATCAGTGGATCAGGGCAGAGGTGCTGAACAAGTGTCTGTAAACACAGGCAGCAGGTTGGGCAGGGACACTGTGAGGACGTATGTCTGGGTGCTGGAGGGTGGTAGGGTGAAGCAGGTTGTGAAAAGGTTGTGATGGGGCAGAGGAATGAAATCAGAAGGGGAAATGAAAGAAAAGATGTAGATTGAGCTAAAGCCCTTTGTGCTGTTGTTCTGCTTTTTTATGACTTGCTGAAGGAGAATGGGGAAATGCCCTTAAAAAAGGGTCAATGAGCTGGTATCAAAACTATTTCTACTGATTTCCATCTGTCTGTCCCCTCCTCCATCTAAGGCTGGGGAAGGTCTAGTTAACTGATATTTGCATGGTGGTTAGGAGGCAGCCTTGGCTCAACAGCCCAAATATTCTTCCTTTTTTTCCTCTGATACCACTTCCTAAGAAGTCGTTGCCAAACATGCTTGGACCCCACACAGCACAGTCAGGTCTCAATTAAACCACTCACGTGGTAGTTGGGAGGAAAGGCAAACAATACTCCCTGGTGGAGCCAGACAATGTGGGTAAATTACTACAACTCCTGTGTACACAAAGCACCTGATTCCGTTTTCCACCCACTTTACGTCAATATTATTAAAGCAATCAAGCTTCAAACGGTGCAGGGCCTGTGAATTCTGCAAGAATCAGCTGCTGTGACATCCTCCCGAAGGGCTGAGCCATCAGGTTCTCTCCTGAAGAGCTTACAAAATATAGGGGTATAAAATTAAACCTCCTGCCTGGCTTAGCTCCTGCAAGGTCACTCCGTGTCCCCGCCCCTGGGATGGATTGATGTGAAGGTCTTGGCACAGGATCACAGATTCTGAAAGCCCAGATCCTGGGGGGGGTTTTTTTGTGCTTATCTTACTCCCTCTTCTCTAAGCAGGCAGTGGGAGCTGGGGATAGCTGGTGCTTTACCTGGCTTCCAGAGGCTCCTTGGTCGTAGCTCCTCTTCATCCCCGAGAGATCCTGTGTCTTCCAGCTGATCCTGGGTCTCTCCGACCCAAATCAGGCCGTAGTCATTCAGAAACCGCTGGGAGGGGAAAGTTTACAAGTCAGTGCTGTGGAGCAGAGCTTCAGAAAACTACAAATGGAAGCCTGAGTGTGCTCAGTTGTGACTGTGAGAAGCAGAAAGGGAGGTAGAAGAGGTTTGTCTTGGGGGCTCCTTGGCCCAGACAGACAGACAGACTCACTGGCAGGGCAGCAGTAGCAGCTCCACTAGGAGTGGGCAAAAGGGAGGAGGAAACCATTGGTAGTGCCAGTGTAATCTCTAGGAGCCACAGAGAATATTTCTACAGTCCTGGAAACCCAAATGAAGAGGCTTGCAGGAGGCACAGATGTCTGTGTAATTTAAAAGCCTCCTTCTGCCCTCTTGTTCACATCCAACCTGCTCTCTCTTTCCAGACTGAGGTGAAGAACTGTGAGGATCAAAGTGGCAGCTCGGGAAAAGGCCAAGCAGCCTGGGACTGCAGGGACCTCAGAGTGAAGGTGCAGATGGCTGAGGGCAAGGGAAGCTGGTGTCTCACCTCCATCTCGCTGACCTGGGCCTGCAGCTGAAGGCATCTCACTTCCAGCTCTTCTAGGGTGGATGAGTCAGGAGCACCTGAAAAAGAAGAGCTGATGCTTCTGTGCACAGCCCTAAAGAAGAGCTGTGGATGAAACCTGTGTCACACAGCCCAGAGCCCCAGCAGCACCCTGCCTGCATTTGTGAGTGACCACAGGAGCTGAACACGAGCTTTGTGTGCTGGACTCTGACAATTCAGCCTGCAGTGGTTTGACAAGGACGCCGAGAGACCAAGAGATAGCTGTGAACGACACTGGCCAAGTTTTATGCTGCAGGAAGCTGCTGTGAGCGGTGCTGTTGGCAATGATGCAATGAAAACTGCTCGGTTTCCTCGGCCCGTTAAAGAAAAAAAAAAAAAGAGCAGGTGTCCACTAAAGCTGGGTCCAGAAATCCTGGCTGAGTGACAGCACAGCGCATGGCGAGGCACAAACCACACATGTTTGAGGTTTGACAGGCACAGTCGTGTTTTTTTCGCTCAGGAAATGGAGAATTTACCACAGCTTTGCACTAATAAGGTAGTTCAGCCATTGCAGAAAACCGTGTGTGGGCTCAGCTGGAGAGCTGCTGGATTCCAAGGAACTGAACAGGGGAAAAGACCTTCGGTGACTCACTTAAAGCTGGGTTCAATTTAGAGTTAGGCTGCCTTGCAGGACAAGTGGACCTGTTGGAGACTCCAAGCAGATTTTTGGTTTCTTTCAGCTGTAGCTGTTTTCCTGCCTGTTTGAACTCTGCAGTGTTTACTGATATTTTTCTTGTTATTTTTTTTTTTTTTCCCCCCTGGCCATCCTGGGGTGTCTGGGTGGTTGGTTTACCCTCATGGAAACTTAGTAACCCACAGAAAATAGGCCAGGAAATGACGATTTGCGCCGCACCAGAAAAAGCCAAAGAACAGATGCAAGTTAGAAGTGCAGATCTGCTTTAGGAAATGGCACCAGTGTGGCTGGTACCTCTCACCAAAGAGGCTCCTGGGCTTTGGAGCCAAGGGCAGCTCAGGGAGGAGCTCTCTTGCAGCACCAGGAGCTCTGTTGCCCTCCCAGAGGTGCCAAAGGTAGATCAAGTTTTACCTTCCCCTCCCTGAAGAGCCTTTATCTTCTCCTCGAGCTCAGCAATCCTCCTGTCCTGCAGGGACAGAACAAATAATGACCTCACTCAGTTCCTGGGCCTCGGGACCTCGAGATTTACACTGTTAGTCCTGGGTGAGTCCTGGTGCAGGTGCTCCCACCCCACTCAGAGACAGGCAAAATAAGGGTCAGAAGGGCTGAATCACCTCAAAAACACCTTAATTAAGCTCAAGTTGAGGGGTGGGATAGATAGAGAACTCCAGGAAGAGGTGATCTATCTCCCAGCCCTCCACCTGCACGAGAGCTGTGGGCACACACAGGCTCCTGTGCTTCCTGCTGAGGGGCTGTTCTAGAGACTAAACCAGCATCTCTGCAGCCCCTTCTTCAAAAATCAAACAAAACAGGGTGCTTATTCCAAGCTTTTAAAGGGTACAGATTAACTTCTTTTAGCCCAAATGAGTTCTGAGCAGGTGGAACTGCTGTGGCTGACTTTTTTTACCTTTAGCTGGATTTCTTGTGCTTGTTTCTCTACTGTTTGTTCCAGCAGAGAGATTTTTTGCATCGTGGAGGGCGTGAGCTCCGTGTTGGTGTGAGCTGCACCTGCAGGCACAAATAGCTGTTATCACCTCTCTGAAATGGGGGATACACAGAGGGCCCCCCCACCAGAATTCCTGCTCTGCCACAGCAGGGAGGATGAGGATATTTTTTGGGGGGGCAGTGTCACCAAAAGCACGTTGTGTAGGCCAGAGAGGGGACCCCAGGAATTAGGTGTGGCCTGGGGTGTCACTGAGAAACTCTGATGGCCCAGAAACCCCTCATAAATGAGGGACTTTACCCTCCATGTTCCTTTTCAGTGTTGTCCCCTGGAGCAGGAGGGGAGGCTGCCTGGATTCCTGGTCCTAGGAGACAGCCTGGCATCTTCTGGGAAGGGGCACGGAGAGCGTGGAAGGAAGAAAAAACAGGTCAGTGTTTGGATGCAACTTCTCCAAAAGCAGGGAAAGAAATATCAGGTTTGTGCTGAAGGGAAAGCAGGTGGCCTGGGCATTCAATCCCATGAGCATTCCCGAATTCCTGGGAGTGTGGGGGCACTCGATATGAGATAAAGGAACCTGGGAAGGTACAATCAGAAACAAGCAGACTTTACTGGGAGTGAACCGTGAGGGTTTGCTCTAAAACCTGGTGGGGAGGATGTGACCCAAAGTGGAACTGCAAAACCAGGCGACGTTCTGTGCTGTGCTCTAGGCTGGTTGAGGATGTGGAAGCC
>NW_020956718.1:1717-5599 GCF_003031625.1 Empidonax traillii | reverse complement strand
GAGTGTGGGGGCACTCGATATGAGATAAAGGAACCTGGGAAGGTACAATCAGAAACAAGCAGACTTTACTGGGAGTGAACCGTGAGGGTTTGCTCTAAAACCTGGTGGGGAGGATGTGACCCAAAGTGGAACTGCAAAACCAGGCGACGTTCTGTGCTGTGCTCTAGGCTGGTTGAGGATGTGGAAGCCAGTTGTTTCTTATCTGATTTTGGGCAGTTGTAGGAGAGGGAGAGCAGACAGAGCTACAGCCATTGCAAAATGCGTAGGGTGGTAAGAACTGCCCTACCTGTGAGGGCAATGAACGTGGACAGATCTGCTCTTTCAGTAAAAATAAGAGGGGATAATATATAAAAATAAAGCACAGACTCATTAACTTGGGGGAGGGGGGGAGTTGTGCTTGGTGGGTGAATTTTTTAAATATAGTTGAAAAAACTGTCTAAAAAAGAGCTTAAGCTGTACATTTTTCTCATCATCCCAGCCCGTACACCGAGGCAGGGTGGGCTGTTTGAGGGATCATGGGCGAAAAGGGGCTCAAAATAACGGGGGTCACCAGGTACCTCCTGGGGGAGGTGACTTTTGGGGGAGGAAGGGAGTGCAGCTGGGGGAGCCCGGCGGGAGTGGCAGCAGCGGGGACACCCGGGGCGTGCTGGGGCGGAGCTCCGTGTGTTGAGGGACCCTCGGGGGAGGGTGGGGGTTCGAAACACGGGGAGAGGGGGGGGGCTCCCCGCGCTCCCCCCAAGCACTCACTCACCCACCCGCCGCCATCTTGTTTACAGGCGGTTGCCATGGCGACGCGGGGCCCCGCTGCGATTGGCTCAGGGCTGGTCACGTGGTGGCTGATTAAGCCCCGTGGGGACTACAAGTCCCAGCATGCACCGCGCGGCGCCCCCCGACACGCCGGGACCGGGAATGGGAGCGGGATGAGAATGGGAGTGGGTCCCGCTTCCCTCCCTGGCCTCCCTCTGCACATCCTCTGCTTGAGCTCATAGACATCGGTCTGACCTGAGGCACCTCTCGCTCCTCCTGCAGTTCCTCCCTATTCCCTCGCCTGTTGCTTTGGTCTCGCTTTTCTAACCTGGGCACCTTTTGTTTTGCCTCACTGATGCCCTGAGCTCCATCCAGAGCTTGCTGCCCATGCCAGGAGCCTACCCTGTGTGTCTCCCCACCCCACCTGCTGCCGCGGAGCCAGCTGGAGTCCAGCCAACTTTACCCCCTTTTACGGGGTGCTCACAGAATCACAGGACTGGTTTTGGAAGGGACCTCAAAGCCCACCCCATTCCACCCCCTTGCCATGGGCAGGGACACCTTCCACTAGATCAGGCTGCTCCAAGCCCCATCCAAGCTGGCCTTGGACACTTCCAGGGATGCTGGCTGTGCACAGAGAGACTTTCAGTTTGAAACTTCCCCAAAGTATGAAAACGAGCTAAATTTGGTGAAGCTTTGCCGCAGAAGAGCTCTCAGCTCTGGGTGGAAGCCGACAGTGAGCTCTTCATGAAGCGCTTCACCAGCACAAACCCAGACAGCAGGTGTATGTGCTCGGCACATTTTAGTAACTTTATTCATATCAAACCACCTTAAAATAACCAGATCTCTTTTGTGTCTCCTGCTGCTGCAGTGGAGTCGCTGAGGGAGCCCAGAGATCTGCTGTGAGAAGGTGGATCTCGGAGGGCAGAAGGAAGCATTTCCCTGATCCCTTACCTGGATCAGACCCTGGGTGTGTCACCGAAATTCAGAGGGACTCCTCAGCCCCAGCTTCACACCAGGGGAAGGAGGTTTGTGACACGCTTCAAACACTGGCTGTGACCTGCAAACCCTCCCAGTGAGCCAGGGAGGGTTTTAGCCACTCTTAAGTCCTTTGTGGGTGTGAGGACCGAGAGCACCAAAGCAGATGCAGAGCTCAACCTGAGGGGTTTCATGGTATTTGGGGACGTGGCAGAGCCAGGGGCTGCAGACAGTGGCCAGAACACCCCTTGGAGCTGGCTGCGTGGCCGTGCCAGGGAAGAGGGAGCAGGAGCTGCTCTCGTGGCGGGGGATGCAGGTGAAAAGCTCCAGGGACTGGAGGCCGGACAGGGTGGAGATCCCCCACGCCGCGTCTGGCACCTTCTTCCTCCCAGCACCGTCAACAGGCGCGACTTCCCCAAACTGAGCTGAGCAGCCTTTTGGAGGAGGGGGTTGTGATTGGTGAGACGGAGCCAGCGCTACGCTTAAAGCCTCGAGGCAGACGAGGAAGCGTCAGGCACACGGAGAGCCCCGCGAGCCCCGACCATGCGGCCCCTGCAGCGCCTCCGCCCGCTCCTCCTGCTCGCCCTGCTCGCCCTCTGCATGGTAAGGCCCGGGCTCTGGTGGCCCAGCGGGTGGGAGGCAGCCCTGGGTTCAATCAGCCAGGCAATTTCTGCTTTCAGCTGGGAGCATCAGCGTTTAATTTTCTATCTGACTCTTAACCGCTGTGATGGACCAGGAGCTTTGCGCTGTGGTCTGGAAGGTCTAACTACTCCCATGTGTTGACTTTTTTTTAAGTATTTCTTTAACCTGAGAGTATCATTCACATCCATAACCTTCAACCTCCAGCCCCTCCTTTGAGTGCCTGGTGTGGGGATGCTGCGTGTGGCTCGCTGGAGAGGCCGGGCACGGCGTGGGGGTCCTGGGTGGGCACGGGTCTGTGGTTTCCTCTCGCCTCTCCCCGCTGCAGGTTGTTTTTCTTCCCCCTGTGAGGGTCTGAGTGCCATGCTGGTGGATGTCAGGGCTCTCCTGGGTGGGGAGCGTTGCGTGGGAGGGAAGGTCATGATGCTTTTGGGGGCACGATGCTGTTTGGAGCAGCTTCTGGGATGATTTTTTTTGCCCCCAACAATGTGTTGGTGACGGCGCCAGATCTCTCTGAGCTTATTTCACTCATGAACTTCCACGCACCTGCAACCTGCTGTTGTTGGCTCCACAGGGTGCATTTACATTTTGGGGTTCCCCCTCCGTGACCAGGTGAAACCAGCCAAAAACCCTCGGGGGTGTTGGGGCCCCATCCCTGACCCTTTCCCTAGCTCTGGAGGGACCCTGAGGAGGGTGGCGAGGCAGTGTGGAGACTGTGTGTCTCACAGTGGGGAACAGCATCCCTTTTCCAGCAGCAGGGTAGAGTTAGAGACGGAAGGAAAGCGCCCTGAAATCGCCATCCCAGCTGCGTTACATTCCACTCACCGGCTGCAACCTCCCTGCTTGCAACAGCCCGGGGGTCCCTCTTCCCCCTGGCCCCTCTCCTCCAGCACGGGTGTTTCCCAGCTCTGCTCCCACACCCCAACCTCTTCCGCTCAGGGCGCGTGTCCCGCCACCTCCTCGCCACTTCCTCGCAGCAGCGAGAGGGGCAGAGGCCACTCCCTGGCTCCTGCCTCCCCCTAATTTTTTAAAAGCCCTCCTCTAGAGCCAGGGCAACCATTCGAGGGGGAGCTTCCCGCCTTGTGCTGGGAAAACCCAAAAGCCGGGAGTCTGAGTGGGAAGGAGAACCTGCCGTGGGACAGGAGGCTGTTTGTCCTGCCTGGCATGGGACACTGTGGGCTCTTGGGTGCCCCAACTGCGTTTGCCCCTGACTCCTTCTGCCCCGAGGGCCATCGAGTGAGGCTTTCAACCCCTCGCTGCTGTTTGGAAGGGATGCCTGACGCTCGTTTTTCTTTCCCAGTCCCTCTGCCAGGCGCAAGAGGCGAAGCAGCTTCCAAAAGAGACTCCGCACGCCAATGCAACGACCAGCGCCAACCTGAGCCCCCCCTGCGGGAGCCCCCCGCTCCTCTCCCTCGCCCTGGGGGTGGTCGCAACTTTCCTCCTGCATCTGCCCTGACCGGGAGGGGGCTCACCGTGCATCCCCCCTCCTCTCCGGATCCCCCAAGAAGAACCCCAAGAACC
>NW_020956718.1:0-1098 GCF_003031625.1 Empidonax traillii | reverse complement strand
GGGGGGGGGGGCGCCTCGCCGGGGGCTTCAACCCTCGCTTGGCAGGCCTGAGCCGAGGCGGGGAGCCGGGGGAGCACGGCCAGGACGCCCCGAGGGTCCCCCCGAAGCTTTCCGGGTCCCCCCGAGGGTCCCCCCGGGACCGATCCCGGAGCGGGCGCGGCGCGGGAACAGCGCCCCCTGCCGGCCGGGCGGAGCATCCCCCCCCCGGCGCGTCCTGGCCAATCCCAGGGCAGGGCTCGCGCTCCCCACCAATCCGGGGCTGCCAAGCGCTCTCTGTCAGCCAATCGCGGCCCGGCGGGGTGTATATAACAGAGAGTGAGGCACACGTTTCTCTTTCGGCAGGCGTGGCCGCGGTGCGGGAGGAGCTGAGGCCTCTCAGTGGCCCAGCGGTACAACGGGCTTTTCGCTTTCTTCAGCTACTAGGGGCACGTTTCAGCGTTAAAGATGGATGTTTGTTGGTGGCTGCCACCAGCCCAGTGGGGACGCCTGATGTGCGCACCCGGGGGCCTATCTGTCACCGCGGGACAGCCCGGGGGTGATGAGTGATCGCTGTCCCCGTGCGGTGATTCCCCAAACTGGGGAGTCCGAGCTGGGCTGGACCTGCTCAGCAAACCTGGCCCATGCCGGCAGCCCTGTCCTCTCCCCAGCCACGAGGGCAGAGGTGCTTGTTGCGTGGATTTGTCCCTCTGGCTCTGAGTCACGTCCCCGGGGAGCTCCTGCTCTCACCCAGGTGGATGAGACCTCTGTCCCGGGGACACGGAAGATGAGTGACCTGAGCCATAATCCAGCCCTGCATCACAGGCAGCAAACGCTGCTGACTCTGAGCTCACCCTGGGATATGGACAGCCCCAAACCCACAGGTTGGGTTTGACCCTGAGCTGGAGCTGCTGGGGTCCCAGAGCCCCCAGTGATCCCAGGGCACAGCTTGGCCAGCGCTTCCCATCTCAAAACCTGTTTCCACGGAACTCCTCATGGGCACTAGAGGGCACTGGGATCCCATCCTGGGAGCAGGATTAGGCCTGGGGATGGTGGGGGACAAGGTGCTGGGGTGGGGAAGCAACTGCCAGGCTGTGGGCACTGCAAGGACAAGGAGAAGGA
>NW_020956717.1:92115-96149 GCF_003031625.1 Empidonax traillii | reverse complement strand
GTGTACAGCTTTGGAGGGAGAAAAAAGGCAGGTTTGAACATCTCAGACCTGATAACCTGAAGCCCCACCTGTGTTGTTTCAAATTTAAGGGAAAGGGAAGAGGTTCTCATTTCATGGTCAGATTTCACTGGCATAAACATAAGACTCTTTCTCTGGAATAACCTGGATAAAGTGCTTTGTGCTGGTGTGTAGAGCACGTTGATTTGTCTCCCAGTCTTGTTCCCTGGACTGTGTTCAGCCCCAAGAGGAGCACTGACAAGCTCCTGAGTTGTCTGAGCCAAACCAAAGCCGTAACACCACTTTCCCAGAAGAGCCTGATCCTCTCAGTCCGAGCCACTGGGCTGCACATCAGGCTCACACAAGCACATGTGGGATTGGAAAGCCTGGAAAACCAGGCAAGACTTTCATAGCTTTGTTCGAGGCAGTTCTCCTGCGTTCTTAGGCACAGTTTGTGTCAGAATTGGGGTAAAGTGAAGCACAGTGACTAAAGCAGAGGGGGCCTGCCCTTCTCTGGGGGCTAAAGCCTGCCAGAAACCAGGGCACTGATCTCTGGCTCAGTTGCAGGAGAGCCCAAGCAGCACCAGCAGGGTGACCTTAGTGCCATACAATCATTTCCCTGAGGCTGCAGAAAAGAGAAGGTGGGCACAGAGCTGTTGTACAGACAGTGTTTGGGTTATTTATGCTTTGGGAAAAAGCCTTGTCAAACACAGTGGTTGGAAGTGGTCTCAGAAGGGAACTTGGCTGCATCAGCTTCAAGATGGGTCTGGCCAAGCTCGGAGCTGATGCTTGCACAGATGAATTTGGAAGTGCAGCTCATATAAACTAATTAGCTGTGAGTAAGTTAGCCTTGTCACCCCAGATGGCCTCCTTACTATCCTGGCTGAGAAGAGGTGGACACCCAAATCACTCTGGGGTGGCAATGAGGACAGGGGAGAGGCAAACATTTTCATTGGTGTGTGAAACCCTCTCTGATGTAGCTAAAATTACCTGTGAGCTCCTCCAGGAAGCTTTTTATGGACAAAACAGCAAATAAGAGCAGTTTACTTCATAGCATATAATCATATTTGCAGTGTTCTTACCTATTTGACATAACCACAGGGCAAAACCATGTAAAATCTAGATGAGATTGGGTAAATACATAATAATAACAAACCACTGCCTCCATTGCACCTTCTATTTGAGAGAGAAGAGGCTGTTGCAGCATGATTTCAAAAGCACCACTCTAGTTTTGCATCACCTTGGAACAGTGAAGTATTATCCCTATCTTTTTAGCAATGCCACAGAAGTCAAGCAGGGACTTGCTCTGTGTGCTGCTCACTCTGTGAGAAGCCCTGTGGGCAGAACCTAAACACCCTCAGCTGCAGTTGTCTGCCTCGACATAAAAGCATCCTTCCTCACCAAAACCAAACAAACCCCACACCTAAATTCTTCACAGGAAAGATGTGGTGTGGCAGGCTGAGGGGGATGTGTGAAACAGGAAAGATTTTATAAAAGGAGGAGGGGGATAACAGTGAAACTGGGATTCATTTTCCTATTAAAATGAGTGGAGAAGAGCAGATTACTTTGAGGATCCTTAAAGGGATGAGGGCTAAAAATATCAATATTAAAGTGAAACTTGAATGGCAGGGCAAGCAAAACATCCTTCCATACATTCAGAATATTACGTGAGAGCCATTCACATCCCTGGTCATGTGTATGGAAGAACCACTTTCTTCAAGGGTCCTGTGGTAACCAAAAAACTCATTTTTCAGTTCCTTGAGTGTCATACAGAGAGTTCAAACTTACAAGTTTAAGAATGATCTGAAGTCTAATTTTAGTGAAAGAAAAAGGTCTGGTCAAATGTTCTTTAGTGTTTAGCTGGAACGTCACTAAATCAGGCAGAGGCAGGAAAGCTCTGTAGTTTGCCACTGGATACCTGTAGGAATGCAAATCAGCTCTGCTGATGGCCAGAAAAGCAAAGATCTGGATCATATTTATTACATGTGAGCACTGCATTCTAAGGCAAAATTTCGTACAACAGGCATGGGCTGTGACGGTGCTTCAGCTTTTCAACTGCCACCTGTTCATCCACAAAGTTTTAGGTTCAGTTTTTCAGAGTGTTCTGATTGTAGTTGTTTGGTGTCAGGTCATACAAATAAGGAGAAATTCAGGGGATTTTTTTGGTGTTGTAGGTTGTGTATCTGCTTAGACACCACCACCCTTGAGTAAGCACGAGATTGCAGAGAAATGGATGGAGGATTGAGTTGTCTGGTAAATCACATGTCACCAAGAGGATGAGAAACACCAATCCATCCTTCTCCTTCTGGTGCTGTTGAGCAGAACAGGCTGGATCACTGAGAGAGCTGCCTGGAGAGGTTACTTGGAACCAAAAATAAAATTATCTGCTTCAGCCACTGTGCTGCCATAGAGCCAAATTCTAGCAGGTCAGATAAGTAGCTGGGAGTAATGGGATGGAAGAATCTACGGAATAATCTCCTGCAGAAGAGTTTGCTGCTGATGGAAGGATGCTGTGGACATGCCCTTTTAATTTTCAGGGGTCTGATCTCCAAACCACATACTCCTATGAGTAAATCCTACTCGCAAAGATCTTGTTGACTTGCAACAATCCCCCAAGAATGCAATTTGTAAGCAAGCCAGCTGAGACTTCAGCTTCTGCCTTAGAAGAGCACTTTTGTTCAGACTTCATATTCCAAAACACATTAGAAACAAAACTATATTTTCCCAGATGAAACTAGCCCACTGCCCTCCGTGTCAGAGGCTCTGCATTGTTTGTGGAGAAAGCAGCTTTTCCCTGCCAGCCCCTCGTGTCCTCAGGTGCAGGACACGCATATAATTTGCTCTTGTACCTCAATCAGTGAGCAAGCAGAAAAATAGAGGAAATTAATTTCTCTCGTTCCTTTCCCCTCTGTCCTACTTTTTTTTTTTTTTTTTTTTTTTTTTTTTTTTTTTTTTTTTTTTTTTTTTTTTTTTTTTTTTACAAGAGCCTTTTAAAAATGTTGCCTACTATATGATTATACACAGCAGGGGTTTGTAACAACCTCATCTTAACTCAACCACCTCTGCCCTTGCTGCAGAACCATTGGTTGCCTTGGCAATCTTCTGTCTGTGGTGCTCAGGAGCTACAATTACGGTGCTTTTCTCAGTAGAGATCCTCTTAGCTCCTTTTCTTAGAAGTTCGTGTCAAGGAGACACAGGAAGATGTACATAATGGATTTTATTGCTCCAACCTTCTGCCTCTCCTTCAGCCCTGAAGGAAGCAAAGCTGCCCTATCCAAACCCGTCTGCAGCAAGGAGAAAAAAAACCCCTGTGTGCTGCGAGGAGCCACCAGAGGTGGTGGCTCTGAGCCCCTACAAACCCCAAGGACAGGAGCAGAAGCCTCTTGGGCCATTCCACAGCGGGAAGGGACCCTTGTTCTGTGTTGCATTACAAAGATTTCCCTCAAAGGTGCTTTCTTTGCAAGGAAAATGATGGCGACTTTAACTGCTGGCTCTGCAAACTCAAGGGAAATGCAGATGAGCAGGAATTCACGCTGGAATGGGAGGGCTGGCTGCCTCAGCCTCCATCAGTTTATATTTACAGGCCAAAGCTGGTGCTAAACTGCACCAGTCACATATTGTCTGTGTACCCAGTGACAAACAGAAGTAAAACCTGTGTCAGCTCTGTGACATTTGCAAAAGACACTGAGATCCAGCGACAAAGATGCACTATTTTTCTTGACTGTTGTTCTGCTGGATCAGCACGGGGGTTTAAATAAAAACAGTCCGTCCCTGCATTTGAATGTGACTGGTGGTAGAGGGGGAGCAAAGCTACCAAGCCAGCAGTCACATAGCAGAGCATTATTTTGGGGAGATATCTGAGGACAGCAGAGAGGTTAGTCCTGCCTCTGCTCTCTGTGAGCAGTGGATGGATGCACAAAGGGGTTGTAAATTGCTTAATCTACGTGCTGGGCTCTGTACCGTGCGAGCACCTGAGCAAAGACTCCCGGTTCTCCTCCTGCCGAGGTTGGGAGGCTGCAGTTTGTGCGCAGTGAGGG
>NW_020956717.1:49000-91977 GCF_003031625.1 Empidonax traillii | reverse complement strand
TGAGGACAGCAGAGAGGTTAGTCCTGCCTCTGCTCTCTGTGAGCAGTGGATGGATGCACAAAGGGGTTGTAAATTGCTTAATCTACGTGCTGGGCTCTGTACCGTGCGAGCACCTGAGCAAAGACTCCCGGTTCTCCTCCTGCCGAGGTTGGGAGGCTGCAGTTTGTGCGCAGTGAGGGAAGTTGTTCTCCCCATGCGCAAACCGTGGCACTTCACAGCAACAATGCCTAATTGCAGCTGGCATTTTGGACACTCTCAGTGCCTGTGCCAGTGGGCACTTGGCTGCTGAGCGACATCCCTTCTGACACGAGCAACGTGAAAACTGCAGAGGAGACTGAAATGCTGAACTGCTGGTTCGACAATTAGGAACCTAAAGAGAATTAAGCAGTCCTAAAGCCTAAACAGCTCAGTTCTAACTGACAAAACACAATAAAACAGGAAGACAGGTTTGCAGTTTTGTACTCGTGGGTCTCCTTCTCTTTTCCCCTTTCCCTCCCCCTGTGCTGTCAGTGTGGCCAGAGATGCTGCTTTGCTCTGAGGTGGCAGCCACCAGCAGTGGCTGAGATGCCATCGTTAATTAAAGTCCTGGCTCTCAAGTGCTGCTCAGATCCAGGGAAGGGTGAGAAATGCCACATCTGAGGGCCATGGAATCAGTCCCATCTCACAACCAAACTTGCTAATGCTGAACACTTCCAGGCAGATCCCACTGACACTTGGCATGCACAGAACAAATGCAAATCTGACTTGAAGGAACAAAACTCCACCGATAATAAAAGCTCCTAATTCCGTTTAGAAGCTCCATGAGATGTATAAGAAGCAGCTCTTCTCACACTGGATACTCGCTCAGCACTCTGTGAAGGGTCCCTGCTCTCCAATGGCTGTGCAGTGGGAGGGAAGGAAAGGGGTGGTTCCTACAGGACTGAAAGGCAATGATTCTTCTCAAAGTCTGGGAGAAATCAAGTGCTCCCATCTGACTCGACAGTGCACATGCCTGGCAGTGAGTCTGCCAACACAGGTGCTGGAATTGTTGTTCCTCATGCAGGTGGAGATGTATCCAACGAGCCAGGGTGGAGCAGATTTCCATCAGTGGGAGCCACCTCTTTCCTGTGGTAAAGTGACTTTGCATCAGAGGAAGAAAGGACTGCAGGCCTTCACTGTGGTACTCAGGGGTTGAACATAAAGTCCAGTTCTTGTTGTTTTGGTGTGTTTTTTTAATACTTGTGCTTATAACTGGTGGCTTCACTGTAACAGTAGATTTCGATGGGAAAATGTGATCCAAAAAATGGTCTCCTTGTAACGCACTGAGCAGCCCTCTGCAGGAATTAATCACAGAGAAAGAAGTCAAAGTAACTTGCTTTCAAGTTTAATTTATAAATAGTGAGCACACGGAGAAGGCAATCAGGTTGCACACAGACATGTGCTTAGACTGGCCTAACACAGTTTCCTTGCTGTTAAGCACTTTCTTTTTCCTAGACTAACCATCAATTTTTCCAGTGGTCATTTTTTGGAAGGATGGAAACTGGTGTCTGGAGGAGTCAATCAAAATGATGAACAGAGAACAATCATTCTTTGTGGTCACAGCGTTGTGCTGTTCAGTCCTCCAAACCTGACATGCAGTGACTCCAATCAGGCAAGGTCAATCCTGTCTCATGGTCCTGCTTTCAGGATGCAGCCATTCCCCAAATCAGGAACTGTGCTTTTCTGAGGGATTCATAGTGTAAATTAAACTCTCCATAACTCTTCATATATAAAATAAACTCTTCATATGTAACTTGCCCAAATGTAACACAGAAATACAAATCACTGCTAGTCTTGTCTTTTAGGCTTTATGGAGGAGCTGGTGATACTCAAAAAGCTTAACTCTGGAGCTGGAATGGGCGCTGACTGCCCTGGGCTCCCTGTGCTGGCAGTACCATTTCTCTGGGGTCGTTCACCTGCACGTTTTAAAGACAAACCAGCAAATGTGATACCTGGGTACCCATGACTTTGTACCAGCACAGAGTCAGGGCAAAGCCTACGTTTGAATCTTCTTTCAAGAGCCAGGAAATCCAGTGGAGTAGTTGGAGCAGTTTTCTGCTTCAGCAAGGAGCCCAGCTTGGCTTGGGTCAAACAAGGGGTAGCATTTACCCACCACTTACCTGCAGCCCCTCAGGGCAGGAATTGGCAGCTGTTTAATTTAAAGCTCAGGGCAGAAGGCAAAGAATGACGAATCCACTGAAAATCCAGTGAGACATTAATGGAGGGAATACAATGACAGCTGGAATTTGGAGGGGATGCCAGGTTTAGCACCTCTGTGCTTGCAAAGGAGCTGCAGGATGTTTGGGAACTGGGTGGATCTACGTCACTACTGCATTAGCTGGGGAGCACTGACTGTTGATTGCTCTGGAATTCCGTTTAAAATGCATGGAATTTGACAAGATCATATCTTGAGGTGGTATGCAAGCTTCGACTGCACTTAACTAAATCTCAAAGAATCTCTGCATCTTTACCTTTCTGCCCTCTTCTTTTTCTTGTGTTTGTTGCACAGTCAAAGGAAACAGCTTTTTATGTGAATGATGATTAATAAGCAGCCCCGCTGAAGGGTGATGGTGTTAAGAGCAGGCTCCTTTAATAGACACTTTAAAATGTGTTCTAGCATGTGAAAATGATAGGCTGTCAAATCACCTTTCAGGTGTACACTGGGATAATAACATGCATTTGAGAGAAATGATAAGGTAAAATACACATTTTTACAGCATGAAGATAAATAGTGAAATACCCACTTGCTTGCCTCAATGGAAAATAAGGGAAAAAAAATCCTTTTAGAGTGGAATTGTGAGTAGTCTGGACATCTCCATTGCCTTGTGCTTGAAATATCATCAGTTGAGTGTGTCTGTTGTGATATTTGTGCTTGAATTAAAGATATAAAGCTTTTTCAGTGTCCATTTATCAGCTGCTATCAAATATTCCCCCGAGGATGAAGGCATCCCAGGACAGACTTTCTGTGAAGGTTATGGCCATACCCTCAATGTGTGAACTTCTAGGCAGAAGTAAAATGGGATATTTTAGAAAAATCCCACAATTAATGGGAAACTGTTAATAAAAATAAAGTAGTAGCGTGTCTGGTTTGCTTGAGACCAATGACAAAACATCACCCTTTCTGTTTGGGAAGACTCTTGACAAATAGTAATTCAGGCCGTGGACTAGGGAATAGGTAGCTGTCTCAATTTTTTGGGAGTATATTGCAGTCCAGAATCCCCTTCCCAGATTGCTGCCTTGACCTCTTAAGAACAAAATGCCCAAGTATTGGAAGTTTAACTTAAATACATGCAGTGAGTAACAAGCACTTTCCCATTCCTTTTAACGTTGCCATTTTCAAGCACCTGATAAATATCAAATCTTTTCCTTTTATATCTGGGAAAAAAAAAACAAACAACCAACCAAACCCCAAACCAAACAAGCAATGCCCAAAATGCCAGTCTGAACCATGCAGGGAACTCTCCTCACCTGAGCAGGTTGCCCTGGGGAGTCAGGGTAGATACCCTAGGTGGAGTTGTTCCAAGCTCTTCAAACCAAGCATCAAAGCATCAGCCCTCTGGCTCAGAGGTGGGAAAATGCTGCCCTGAGGCTCAGCTCCCCTGTCAGGCAGATAGCAAGCAATGGGCTCATAAAACCGTATTTGAAGGAAGGTAAAAGAGAGCAGGAGGGAAAGGGAAGAGGTTCCTCTTAGCTGCAAAGGGAAGGCTTTTCCATCACAGTCTCTGACAAAGAACAGCACTATTTGGACAGTAAATCATTGTGGCCCAGAGAAACCTGTGCTGATAAAAGCCTGACAGGCCAGGGAAGAGGTTCAGGGTGGCTTGCAGGGAAAATCTTTCATTCCAAGCACTCACAGCAGACCAGCAGAGGCAGGAGGAGCAGGTACAGGCAGGCAGTCCTGAACAGGAGGGCCAAATGGGATTTCAGCTCTTTGCTACAAAGAGGAGAGGAAAGCCCCTCTCTGATGCTTTTAGCTGGCGAAAAAAGAGAGCTGCCTTAAGATTAGGATTCTTCCACCCCTGTGTTCTTCCCATCAGTTCCTGGGTCTGGTGACAGAACCCCAAAGGACAGGGCAGCAAGGCAAGGTGTCAGTTCTGTGCAACAAACCTGGGCAAGCACTGCTTGTTGAGTGGCAGGTGGTGCTGGCCAGGGAAGGTATTTGAAGGCACAATCTGTTAAAAAGCCTTGGAGAAAGGAAAGGAAGCACATGGGAGCTGGTCAGACTTGAGCACAGTAAGTGGGCTCAGTGATGTTCAGATCCCCCTCATGCTCTGGGCAGGGGATGAGTGACCTGTCACACTGTGCCTTTCTGGAAAACTTGGACTTTTTTGAACCTGCTTGCTTTGTAATGGGATAATTATCACGTTCTTTCCCTTCCTTTTTCCTTCCCCCTCTTGTCCCTGTGCATTTCAGTTTTGTCCCCATAGCAGGAAGGTGTTTAATGTGGTGTAATTCACATTCCCTAGAGGCAGGAGGAGGGAGATGGAGGAAAAGCAGGTAAATGAAGAGTTTAAGCCCTTTTCTCTTGATTCCCCAAACACAAGGAAAGGTTTAAGAAGTGTTCAGATTTTTTTTGTTCCTTTGCTAATGGAAGGACAGATAACGGAAGACCACACTTTGACATCAACCTTGATGCTGACCTTCACGCTATCCCACTTTAATTATACCTTCCCAGAGACTGCTCCACAGCCTTAGTGCAGAATCCTCCCAACACTCTGATAGACCTCCTACTTTCCAGTGTTCCTCTCGTGTTCCATCCCTCCCGAGTTTCAGGGAGCTTGATACAGGGAGTAGGTGATGAGATAGAGCCCCCCATGCAGGAATTTGCCCCTGAGCCATTGCTGCAGGTCCTGTGAGGGTATATTGTGCCAACAGAAGAGCAGAGAGGCTCCAAATGCATCCAAGATTCCATTTGTGACATTTTAAGCACTTAAGGGTTCATTGAGGGTGCTCTGTGATATATAAAGGCACAAACCAGCGATTGTCTCCCTTCTATACTTGAGGTTTGCCTTTTACTGGTCAGAGCAGGTTCTCTCTGCAGTCAACACTTGCCCAGAACAGCTTGCTGTGTCCTGTTTTTTACCTTTTACTGCTGACCCAGCTAACTTGGCATTCACATTCACACTGCAATTTACTTGTGAACTTCCTTGGTACAGTCGAGGGGACGGGGAGGGAGAAAACATACATAGGTGTAGAAGCACTGACTGTGCTATGAATGAGCAAAAACCTATTTAAAGAGTATTAAGATCTTTAAGAAAAGGCAACAAAACCCCAACAAACAGCCAGAATCTGCTGCCTTCCTTGTCTAGGATGGAAAGCTGGAAAGGGGAATTCCCGCTCCTGCCATTACAAATAAATCGCCAACAGCAAGGAGGCACCAACCAGTCAGACACGGTACTTTCCCCAGGAGAAGAGAATCCTTTTATATCACCCAGAAACATTCTAACCTGAGGCAACTGATCTTAACAGTGTCTTAAATTTAGGGAGAGAGAAAAGAACTTGCTCCTCACGGAGCACTTTCCTCGAGAGGCCTCTCGGTCACTTTGGCTGAACAAAGTGTCCCTCCTTCTGCGGAGCATTTACGAGCAACACGGTCCCAAACTCCACTGACTGAGGCTGTTTAAACTGGAGACACCTTGTAAACCTTCTCACTGGAGAGACAGTGTCTTGGAACCCCTATCAACTCACACAAGTGGAGTCAAATTAGATCAGGTCACAGCTAAATCCATCCCAGCATCCTGTCTGTTACCATGGTCATTGGTGGATGTAAATGGAAAGTAACCTTGTACCAACCCAGCCCTCCACGGGAACTGGGCGTGTTACAAGTAGATGACTGATGTTCTCATAACAGGCTTTCACTGGGATGAAACCCACCTTTCCCTTTGCTTTCAAACTGCAACCCTACAGTCAACAAGTTTGCAGAAAAAGGCATCTGTAATGGGTTAAGATAGGAAAAGTTCTCAGCAGAATTCCCCACACATTGACAGAAATTAATGTGGAGATGACAGACGGCTTCAGCTGAAGGGAGGGGTTAAAGCAAAGTTGAGGGCTTGACAAAGTCTTCATCTTTGGAACTAATAACTTGGCTTAAAAGCACCCATTTGCTTCTTGACTTAACCCTGGGTCTTGCTTCTTCCTTAAAGCACTGGCACAAGTGGATATTTGAGGATGGAGAGATGCTTTCAAGCTCAGGTTTAGCTCTATTTTAATTGTTAAAATATTAAGCCTAAGCACAAGGAAGACTAAAACTGTTCAGGCCACTCAGGTATTAGATGTGAGCTCAGTTTACCGCAGGCAGAAAGGGGTAATGAAGCTGGCCCTTCTAAATCCTTTGCTGGATGCTTTTAGTGTGAGGTTGACAAGTCAAGGAGTACTGGAAACACTTTAGTGAACATAACCTTTGATTGTTTTTGGTTTTCTTAAAAATGCCCACTCTCTTCTTCCTCCAAGAAATGACTTGGTCTGTTTTGTTTTGAGTTGGTGTTTCTTTTTTTAAGGATTATATAGAAATTTTTGCTTCATTTTATTAGCAAAATTAATAATTCAGAATTTAGTCAGTGCAATATGAACCTGATTTTTTAATGTCTTGATTTGGTTGTCAGACACTACTACTCCCAATTAAATTAACTATCGAGGTTTAATTGTGGGAGATCTTGTGCTTTCTAAGAAGCTGAAGGGCAAGGGTGTCTCAGCTGGTGACTGTTTCCAGCCAAGAGTGGTGAGGGGATAATGTGTTGCTGATACAGGTGGTCACAACCCTGCAGGGCTTTCCCAACTCAACACATTTTTAGGGAGTAGGTAGCAAAATGCCCAGCTGAGATCCTGCTCTTTTCAAAGATCAGATCCAGTGAAGCTGGAAGAGGACGTGTGGAGGAATCCCTTAGTGCCACAATGCTCTGCTGTCCGTGGTGTCATACAGAAAAACGAGCTGCTATGTGGACCCTTTTTGAAATAAACCAAAATTCAGGTGGATTAAGTTGTGCTGTGGGGAAATAATGGCTTCACAGTCAGGTATTCAGATGAAAAGACATAATTGTACATGTAATTACTTCACTATCATTTCTAGAACCTACCTGCCAATTAATCACCCAGTGTGGGAGGCCCTCATCTGAGGAATGGGGTAGGCAGCCCTTGCTGCAGTTGTGACATGCCCTGGCCCCTGTGTGCACTGGGGGATGTCTCTGTTTGCTGTCTCAGGGTGGATCTGTGTCCTTGGAGGGGAGGATGTGCCCTTGCTGTCCCGTGGGCCCAGGGAGGGGGGAGCAGGTCCAGCTGTCCAAGGTCAGGATGCAGCCCCCCCCCCCGCGGCAGCGCTGCCCTGGCTCACCCAGCACGGCCCCTCCTGCTCTGACAGCCTGGCAGTTCATCACCCCCTGAAGGCTCTGATCTCCCCTGTTTGTCAGCAGAGCTGTCACAGGTGAAATTGTGCAGATTTCCAGCATAGGTGAATTACAGAGTCAAACGTGGCTGGGGGGCAGAGGCAGAGGCAGAGCAGGCAGGGACTGTGCAGTTATTTAAGGCTTCAGGATGTCTCGGGCACGGTGCTGGGTGCTCCCGGCTGGCTCTTGCCCATGACTGCGCTGGAAGTGGCCTAAGGGACAGTTCTTGGAATTCTTCAGATTGTCAGGGACCTGCTGCTCAGCTAAGGGGCTACACAAGGATTTGTCATTTCTAGGAGGGAAAGATTTAAGCCCTGTATTGGGCCACCTTTTAGACTTTAAGATTTCCAATATCCATATCAAGAAAGGCTTCTGAGACTCAAACCTCTATGTTCTTATACACAAAGCTTTACTTACTTTTCCATAAAGTCTTACATTTTGAAGTGGTTGGGAATCTTATGAGCACAGAAAGTAGAACCCTGTATGTCCTGTAGAGAGCCCTGACACAAGGCTCTGAATGTGATGGTAATTCTGTGTTGTGATTCAGAGCTTTCCTAATTTGCCAGAATGCAACATGAGGCTTAATTGTTGGTGTTGGTTTGTGATCAACAGTAATGAACACCGGCCAGTCATGTTCCATTTTTAGAGCAGACACTTGGAAGCAGTCACAACCCAGCAATCATTTGAAGGATTCCTCAAAAAACAAGCAGTAGACACCTTGGGCAAAGCCTAACCATGACTGACAGTGGAGGAAAGGGAAAGGTTATGGGTTTATCAAGCAGGAAAACCAGTCACACTAAAAGCAAGGAATGCAGTAGGCAGAACTGATCAATCTATCAATCTAACCTAGCTGATCCCACTGGTGTTCCAATAATAACTTGATAGTGCTCTAATTTCTCTGGAACTGGTCATGCATTTAACAAATACACAGCAAATATTAGAGAGCTTCATTGCATAACATTATTATTCATTAAATAAAATTCCTCCCCTTCTCACTGGTAATCAAGTGGCTCAGTGGCATGCTGGGGGGGGGGGAGGAAGGTAAACCCCAGGGTTTATTCAATACAAAATTGAGTGGCAGTGTGAAAGCTAAGTTCAGTTCTTTCAGCTAATTTTGTGAGAGCCTGAGGATGGAAAGAGGTCAGTACCCTTTGCAGGCAAAGTCAAGGGTCAAAATGTGCTTCTTGCACACTGAGTGTTTCCATCTTCCCTGTTATTTGTACACTGCACCTACTCGAGTGACTGTGGTTTGTCCCCCTCTTCCTGGTCTCTCCCACCTCAATGGCACAACACACTTCCCTTGGGAGGAAAAGAGTGGGGGAAGTGATCAAAAGAGAGAATTTGGAAGTCTGTGCCAGGCTTCAGCACAGGAACTGTCTCATAACAGAGCCAGTTTGAACTCTACGAAACAATTTTGTTCTAACAGATCTAAGGCCCAGAGCATTTCTGAGGTGTACCAGGAAATTTCCTCTTTCCCAGGTACCTATTTCCCAGGGTTGGTCAAGTGATGGAGACACAGACCTTCTTCCCTTGCAATTCTGTGCTCTGACACTTTTCCCAGTCGCCACCTCCCTGAGAGCAAAGCAGGGTATTCTCAAAGATATTCAGAGCATCTGTTTGGATATGATCTCTCATAACTAATGCCACCAAAGAAAATAAAGGAGAACAGAAGCAGCTCACATTCATACCATGTGCTGCTATGTGTAATGAGGAAAAGATGATGTAAAATATGCAACCACTTTTTATTGAAAATATATTTTTCTATTCTATATTTGGAATGAATTGCCCAACTGAGATACCCCTGAATGCCAGCAGAGATATTTGGAGATTAGGAACATTTCAGAGATGAGATTTCCCTGGTATCTCCCTATATGGGCATATGCTGACTCCTTGTCATGAAAATAAGCCCACCATTCTGCTAAACACTGTTTATGTGGGAAAGAGCTGGCACAGAAAAATAACTGGTGGTTTAGGCAAGCCAAGGTTCTGTCTCTTGCAGGGACCAGTACAACTGCTAGAGATGGAGGTGAAATACAACAAAAATCTATAGGACAACTTGCCCCAAGGGGAATTCTTCCTGATGGGGCAAAGTTAGGGAACTTGGCTGAGAGATGAGTTCAGACAGTACAAAAGGAAATAGAGATCCAAAAAGGGACACATGCAGGGAGGGTTTTGCAAGTTGCACAACTGAGGTATTTGTTTTTTCCATGTAGATTAAGTTTCTTTGGTGTTTATAGGATGGTTTTTTACGCAGTTGGGAGCAAAAAACACGCTTGGTGGTGGCAGGGCAGCGCAGAGGGCTGCCCTCACCAACACCCAGGGAGGCTGTGAGTGGCTGTGCAGGGTGAGCACTCCCAGCACAGCCCCTCGGGAGGGTCACAGCGAAGCTTCGCTGCATCTGGAAGGGGTGTCTGGTTTCTGAGGCAGAGGCAGAAGCGGGACCCCAAGGCAGGCTCTGTCCCTGACCCCCTTTGCCCTCCCTTGTTCTGATCTTTATTGGGCCGTCTGCCTCGTAGCATCAAAGGCAAAAGCAGGCCCGTGATTTGTCCTACAACAGCTCTATAAAAAACATAATTGCCCAATAACCCTCTGTCTGCAAACCAAGCCATCTTCCTGTTTCTTCTCTCATAAAGACTATTTGACAAGCCTGTTCCATCAGCTTATAAAAACCTAGAAATAGTTGCCTTCCCTAGAAAGAAACTACACAGAAAACCAGAGAGAAACTCGTTTTTCTTGCATGTATATGTAGTGTGTGTATACACACAAATAGATACACACTAAGATTTCCACAACAAGTAAAATACCTAAACCACTTCAGACAGCCAACTTACCTACTGGCATGGCAAGCACAGGAGTTACTCCTTCTTAAAATAAGGATGTAACCCCACACACTGAATTCATAGGGTCAGAAATGCTCTGTACAAAATTGAACAAAAGTTGTGTGAACAAAAGGGAATGGCCTAAAAGAGATGCAGTAAGAATCTTTGTTCTGGAGTTGTATATGATCAGACACAATGCAAGATTTAATTTTTTTTTTGTCTTTCTCTCTTAGAGCTTCTTTTCTCACATAATAACATTGTTGCAAGACTCACCAATAAAAATGATTCTTCAGCCTTCCTTTTGATAAGTGTGCACATGTAAATTGTCCAGCCACCTTCTGCTTAGTGTAGGGAGTAGCTCGTTCGGGTGACATTCTGTCCTCAAGCATCCTTGAGAAAATACAGAGAAACTCCAAATTAAAATTGTTATACCCAACCTTTAAATCTAGATCACTTTGTGCTTCAGCCACTAAAAAGTAGCTTGAAGTAATCCTTGGAATAATCTTGCTTCTCATGAAAAGGTTTTAAAAAGATAAGTTATCCAACAACTTGTCTGACTGTCACAGGTCTCATTTGAAATATTTAACGTAGATGTACAGTTAAGGCTTGATTTGTGGTGCTGAGATTTACACTCCTGGCAAATGTAAGAATATTGCATTTTAATTTACTGTCAATACAAAATAGTTGCTTTGATATGCCTGAGAACAAACGCCTTGGGATCTGTTCCTCCCCAATGACGTCAAATAAGAATTCTTCTGTGAACATGAGTGGATGGATGAGGGATGAAGGTCTTCAAAAACAAAGAAATAATTTATGGCTACTGCTATGGGCCAAATGTTGAAGAGTTTGCCTTGTTACACATGCAAGCCTGTTGAAGTCAATAAGGACCTCAACAAGAAAGGTGGTGTCAAAGCTAAAGGGAGATGCTGATTTCAGATTCCACCGAATGCTCTGATTTGGGACCCAGGATTTGATTTTAGTGTTCTTTGTCTGAAACAAGGGTAAAACCAGCTATAGCTGAGGCCATTCTGAGCAGATGGATCCATAGCTATAATGGTAATTAATGGCAGCAGCTGTAAACTGAAAGTTTCGAATCATACAATAATTTCATTCACAGTAGATAGGATGCCTCTTCATGTATTTTCATAGCTTTTTTTCAGTCTTATATAGGAATGAAATATTCCTTTTCCATTCAGTTATCTGTGCTCTGGTTTGTATTCACGTAGCTAATTGTCTCTGTGGGACTGGATCTTGGTTACAGTTATTTAATGCAGCTGACAGTTGCTGCTGGCTGATAGTCTGGTTCCAGCATTCACTCTCTTGTTCCTTGTCATGCACTTGGTTCATCTTTGTTCAGGGGCCTCCTGTCATTAGCCAATCTAATCGTCAAAAAAGAACCATTTTCCAAACCTTCTTTCTGTTCGTCCCAAGGTCACCAATGGGACTCAGCTCTGCACCTCCTCAGTGGATTCCACTGCGACTTTTCAGTAGTTTCACTTCTGAATTGGAAGTGGAATCTTCTACCCCCTCTCCAGGCCCTTTCCTTCCCTTTGTATCTAGTGGAAAGCAACACTTTTTCATAACTGGGAAGAAGGAATCTCCCAAGCAGATGCATTTGGAGTGACCTGCCTGGTGTGGGCATGGGGACCTGTGGCCCGAGGCAACCCAGTTGGCTCATCCTGCAATGTGGATTGGAGTCCAGCTTGTCTCAAACACTGTACAAGTGTAAAAATGAGCCTTTAAAGAGCCAAAGTCAGCATCTGCATCTTTTTCTTGGTGTTTCAAATCTTCTTGGTGCTTCCCTCTGTCTCCTCCCTGGATGGTTTGTTCCCTCTTAGTTCATCCAAGGAGAACACAAATATCCTGAGACCCTTTCAGCAGCAGTGAGCACACATGGAGTGAGTGCTGAGCCCCCCCATGATGAGATGTTATTTCTGGTCAGTGAAGACTTGAGGCAGAGTCTCCCCTACAGCAGAGCAGGGCACAGGTAGTCACATACCTCGGTCATCTCAGTCTCACTCTGGGTACTGCCCAACCCAGGGATTCCTCCTCCCGTGTTTCCACCAGTAGCTTTATCTTGTGCTCAGTAGCCTCTTCCTCCTCCTCCCCCCAGTTTGTCTCGGTGATTTCTCCTCCTCTTTGCCGAGGAAGCCTCTGGGCAGCACCGCAAACCCTTCCCTGGCCCTGCTCCAGCCCCACGTGCCCCCTGCAGATCCCAGGCCAGTCCCAGATCCCAGAGCCAAGTGCTAGCACAGGTACCTCCACCTGGGGGAAGCAGAGAACCGCAGAGCTCCTGGCTTTTGGAAGGTTCCTGAGCACTCCCTGCTTCAGGTAGGAAGCTGCCTCCTAAATGTGCCAGACTGCAGGTGGATAGTTGTGCCAGGGCCAACACCAGCACTGGCTCAAAATCCTGTGTGGGCAGGAGTTCTCCTCTGAAAGAGGCACTGGGTTGGTTGGTGTTGTCCTGAGAACAACTGGACTGGCATCACCTTTGGGAAGACATCACCTTTGGAACAGGTTTATGTGTCCTTCTTCCATGTAAACGCCAATTTGGGAATCTGTGTCAACCTCACACCTACAAACTAAGGGTTTCTCCTGAGGGAGAATTAGACCCAAAGGTGGGGTTTCACCTGTGGCTTTGGGACTGATGCAGCACACTGAGGTTACAAGAAGCAGATGACAGGATGCTGGATAGATCCGTTGCAAGTTGGAATGCTAAGCTTGCCTGGGCCACCAGGCTGTAATGCTGTGTTCTCTTCCTGAGGTTGTGTTACACCCCTTGAGTGATTACTACAGCAGTAATTCCTAATTCTCCAGTATTGGAGAAGAAGAGGCTGTGCACCATTTGTGAGGATATTTACTATTAGTATGCAGTATTTATGCAGTAAACTGTATTGACCTGCATGAGGAAAGCAGAAAGGTGCTGGACACAGCACTTAGCGTTGTGGACTGAATTTTGAGCAGAAAATAGAAATTAATGCCTGCTTTTAAAAAAATGAATCAATGTGTCAATGGTAAAAAAGTCCATGCTGAGCAGCAGGATTTTATTTACAGTCTCCTCCAAAGATGCTGGGGTAGTAAAAAAATGATAACTTGTCTTGAAACATTAATAAACCTGAGTTGGCCCACGTGAGACTGAGATCTGTGACCCAGCACCTTCAAACCCAGTGCTTTCACTTCCAGACTCCCTGCACAGCAACTGTTGCACACAGTTGTTTGAACTGAAGGTCTCAATCCTGCTTAGCAAATGTGTATGGTATAAAGTTGAGCTAAACCAGAGCCTTGTTAAACAAAATAGGGCTCAGTTGCTGGCTTGGCAGATTGCTCCTGCTGTACAGAACTGAGACTCAAAGTAGAAGCAGATTAAAAAAAAAAAAAAAGGTTGTGGAAGAACAAACCTTTCCTCTTGTTCCATCACTCAGGCTCTTACACATGTTGAAAAATAAACAGCCACCAACTTTTACAGCAGCGGGATTTGGAGTGTGCTATTGGGAAACCCACTAAATCTTTAAAGGAGGTACCTTTGGAAATATTTTATAGACACTCATCTCCCCAGCAGGAAAGCTAGTGCTGCAAGGAGACATCTTTAACAAATAAATAATAGTTTATTAAGTCACTTGTCTCCACAGCAGGAAATAAACTGGGGGGTGGGGAAGGAGGGTGGTGGGGTGACAAAGGAAGGGAAACAAAAAACGTTACCCTTGCAAACCCCTCTGCTCCACCAGAGCTGTATTTATTTAAAACACTCTTCTCCTAAGACAGATGGAAAAAATAATTAACCCAGCCACCCACCCCTTTTATTAAACTGCTTTGTGACCACCAGGGATACGATTAACATGGCCACCATAAAATCCCAGTCCCCTACCCTCGAAATAAAGAGGAAAACACAAGCAAGAGCGAGACACGGTGCAGGGCAGGAAGTAAATTAAGAACCTGCCTCTAGGGCAGTGAGAATATTTTTCTGAGTACCTGCTGGAAAATTTGACAGGACAATCATAGTGAAGGGGGTTTTCCCACTTGAGGACTCTCAGAAGAGAATCTTCCACGTAGGCAACCAACTGGTGTGGAACTGCCATCGCTTCCCTGAGGGCAGAATGGCAATATCCAAGTTGTGCCAAACTTTCCCAGTTGTGAAGCTTGCCCAAACCCTCTGTCCCATGTGCAATCACAGACAATTCTTGTGGTGAGGGGTATCTCATAAACTCTTTTTTTTTATTCACTGGGCTTTTCTATAGTCCTCCTCTTGCTTCTGCAAGGTATTCCATGCCTGCAGAGGGCCAGGCCAGATTTGCCCAGGAAAAGCTGTCTTTGTTTATACAGTGTAATGGAAGTTTGGATTTCTCCAGCTGATTACACAGCACAAATCTGTGCTGTGGGAATATGCTAACTGAGCTGGATGTGGAAGTCTCATGAAAGTATCTTCCATGGCTGCATTGTCATGTCTGGATGGCTTTTCTACAGCAATCTGGGTACATGGATTCCAAGCAGGAGATTTTCTTTTTCCCCCTCTACTAATACCTTTTATAGTCACCTACACCTTAGTTTCCAGTTCAAACCAACCTCCTGTCCACAAGGTCAAAAATATTCAGGTCAAAGAACCTTCATCCCTTTGTGATGACTCTCTGGGATTTCTTAAACTCCACTCCCCTGCCTGTCATCAGAATTATGGGAAAACCAGGAGATCTGAAACCTGTCTATGGCTATTCACATGTATTCTCACTGGCACAGGGGCTTCAAAACTAGGTGGAAACAAAAGCTAATGAATAGAAGGTTGGGGCAGGCTCTGTGTATGTGACTGGTTGCAGTTGCAGGGGTCCATTCTGGGGGCGTCACTGTGCCCACAGACTGACTTTACTGTATTATTTCCATGTTAAGTTTAGTAGTGAAGTTACCCTTTCCAAATGTGTGTGTGCTGCCATTCACTCCTGACTGCAGCACTTCATCTGCTGGGATTACCCCAGGCTAAAGGAGAGCAGCCAGAATGGCTGTGTAGAAAAGGCTTTTCATCACAAGCAGCCTGGCTGCAAAATGTGCCGCTCGGTGTCTACCAGTGCATGACGGTGCTGGGCAGCCATGCCAGCACTGAAAACATCCCGAGTATTTTGGGAGAACACATTTTCCTCGATACGTTTGATTTCCAGCTGACCTGGGAATCACTTTGCTCACCTTCTGCTAACCACAGCCCTGAGTGTTGTGTTCTTTATCCCTTAGGAAAAGCTGCAGGCCTAAGGGCTTAGTCAGGACTTGTTCCTGTGGGATAAGCTCGTGATTAACATCCCCTGTGCCGTGGTGGATGGTGACCACGGGGGGAGAAGTGATAGCAGCTCAAGTACAGGATGAACAAACCACTTGTGTGGATAAAAGGTGTCCTCTGAGTTGTCACAGTGACAACTGTTTATAGTGTCCTGTAAATACAGGGAGGAGATACCTGGAGTGCATGTAAGAAGAGCATATAACCCAGACTGATAATCTGGACTGAAATAGAAGATGCTCCCACTTTAACAAGGGTCCTTTTTGTAGAAAAACCAGAAGAATACTGTTAGCACTGCATAGGTCAAAATCTGTCCCCTTAATCAAGTGAAGTCTTTAGTAAAAAGGTTTAAAAATGAACAACTAGTGTCATTTCCCCACCCTTCTGATCTTACTATCCAGGTGGGTCAATAGTAAGCAGAATCAGAAAATTAGGTAATAATTATATCTAATTATATCTAATAATTACATCTGATTATTAAGGACAGGCTTTCCAGCCTGTCATTTCTTGGAAGAGCCAAGCACTACATCATGGTGTGTGTTACAGATAGTGGGGGGTAATAACTAGACTATTGGATGTCATTGCAGATGGTAGGGTTAGGGAAAGTTAAACTAGCCGAGTGTGGTTCAGCAAAAGGGCACTGAGTCAGGAAACTCTGATTGCATTTATTGCTGCTTCTTCCACTGGAGTGTTGTGAAACCTTGAGTAAATCACTTTGTCCCTATCTATGAAACGATAAGGACAAAGGGGCTTCCTTTATAGAGCATGTATTGACATAAATGGATAAAAAGTGTTCACATGAAAGATAAATGTTACTGGAGAGCTGAGACTGGGCTCGAAGCATTCCTGGAATGTACAGTCCAGGTGGAAGTGGGAATATGCTAAGTGAGCTGGATGTGGAAGTCTCATAAAAGCATCTTCTCTGTGGAGGTGACAGCAGCATGGCTGCAATGTCCTGTCTGGATGGCTTTTCTACAGCAACTGCATCCTGTTTGGTAGAGCTTGGGATATCCTCATATGGCTGCTTTAATGCCTAGACACCAACCTATTTAACTACATTGAAAATAGTTCCAATTTACATGAAGTTTAGCACATTCTCAGGATCAGAAGCCAATATTCAAGCCTTGGGATCTGACTCCCTGGATTTGCAGCCTCTGGTTATTGGCAGTCCCAGTATTTCCATCCTGCTGCTCTGACAATCAAGCTGCCCACCTGGCAAACAGTCAGCAACCAGTTGGTGTGGGCTGGCCCTGCTCACTGGCATTTTATCATCACTTGTGGTGTTCACCCACTGCTCGTGGGGATGGATCTCCAAAGAGATTTGGAGGGTTTTAAGAAATTTCCTGAGTTTTTCCCATCAACAGTGTCTTTATTTCCTGCCAGTTTATAAAACAGGCTTAAATGACAGTCACGGGCTTGGTTTGGGTTCTTCTAAATAACCCCACTGAGCTGCTCCAAGTTCACACTCATCTGGGATCCTGCTGCAAAGGCTGCAGGGATTGATGGGAATTTTCAGTAGACTCTTTATCAGGTTTTCCAGCCCTGATTCCACATTGCTCAGATCTATCAAAATGTTACCACTCACTTGAATAGAAGCAGAAATACAAGCCCAAGGAAGTGCTAGTTCAGCCCTCACTGTGTAATTTCTTGTGGATTGGAAAGAAGCAACAAAGCAGTTAGAAAAGCAGTCTGAACCCTTTATTGAATGCATGTCATAAATTTTGCATTTAAGCAATTGCATGTAATATTTAACTAAGAACTAGTGGGTGCTGCTCTCTTGTTTTCTTCTGAAAGAAATCAATGTCTTAGTTCTATGGCAGAGCTGCACAAAAAAAGGATTATTGTGTACATAAAGGTTTTCAATATTTGGCTCTTACCTGCCATTTCTGAGAGCCCAGGGTTTAGCTTCTCTGGGACAAAGCTTTGCCCAATTAAAATGTTAAAGTGTCAGGTTTGTGAAGTAAACTGAAACTGGTTGTAGCTCGGGGAGTTATCAGGGGCTTGACTGGGGATGTTAAGAAAAACTTGAAGTGCATTGGGTACATTGTTTGCTCTGCTTTTTTTTTGATTTAAAATGGGTTTTTAAAGCATGTTTGTTTATGGACATGATTTTCCTTGACAGCTTTGTCCCACCGATACCCAGATCAGCGATCCCTTTGTGCATAAGACACTGTGGGAAAGGCATTACCTGATCTGACAACCAGAGCTTTCTTTTTGAGGGGGAGTGGGGGTTTGTTACTTTTTCCTCTTATTTGGCTGGTGAACAATGAAATAATGAAAGCAGATCACCTAAATCAGCACATAGGAGGACTAGTGGGAGATACCGGGGGATTAGAGAGGGAAAAACTGCTCAGCACTGACCATCATCATCAGCAAGATCAGGTAGAGTTGCTGGAACCGGTCTCTGGTTACTAAGGGATAAAAGTCTACACTAGGGAATATTATCTAGGAAGATTTTACTGGACACAAAGTTCAGGTTTAAGGTCTTAAAAGGTGATCACAAAATGTGAAATCAGCTACCTTATTTCCAGTGTCTTTTTCAGTTAATATATATAATTTTGCTCTTAGGTTTAGCCCATTTTGATAGACAGTTCAAGGAGATGACTCAATTGTGCCAGGAAAAAAAGTTTTTCAGGGAATTGATACTTAACCAAAATTTTCTACTCACGCCACCCAACCATTTGTCCATGAATTATTGATAGCTTTCCACAACATTTTCTAACTTGAATTTAAGGTTGTTTTCTGGTAGTTTTTTGTATCACCTCTTGGGATGATATCAAAGCTGAGCAGGCTGGGAACATGCTTTGCTTAGAGAGGATGTGACAAGCACAAATGTCTGCCTTGGCACAAAGATTCCTGATTTTAAAAAAAGCAAAAGTATTAGAAAGCGGGAAATCCTGATCTTAGAAGAAAATTACTTTATGTACTTCTGAAAACTTGGGGCAAGTTTATTTACTGTCAGGCATGAGGGTACAAAAATATTTGCTTATGATTTCAAAATTCTGTGCTTGGTCAGTTGTCCTAAAAAACACTGTAACTGTTCACAACTATTTATCTGATTAATCAGTCCTGTTGTGCCATTTGACTGAAAATGCATAAACTGAAAAATGAGCGAGGATTTCAGGCCTAATTAGACAGAATATCTATTTATGTAGCCATCTACTTTATCCCATAATAATGAACTGCAGTAACAAATAATGTGTGAAAACGGATTCGAGGAACCTGATCAAATATGCATTTATTCAACATACTCTTTCCACTGGCTTCAGTATTCACCATTGTTCATGCTGGAGAGTGGTGAAATGAAGAGATTTAGTAAAAAATACAGAGGAATTTGTCACTGGAGAGAATGTTGGTGTTTGTTCAGCACACGGAAATTCTAAAACTCTGCAAGGCACTAAGTGTGATTAATACATCCCATCTCTCATTATGGGTATAGCTGAAATTGCTGTGGCTCTGACTCACTTAACCCTGTGTTTGACTCCAAGAAAGATCCTAAACCACACCACAGTCAGGTTAGGGGGGTGCTGAAAGGCCTTTGCTGCACTGGGGCAGATCTGAATTAACAAGCACCGAAAGCATTACATAAACAGACACCCAAATCCAAAGCGATGCCATCAAATGAGCTATTTTTCTGTATTTGCTCTCCAAATATGATGGACAGAGAACATCAGAAGTGAAAAATCGAGTACTGAGAGTTTGTGGGATAAATCAAAGTTGTCTGTGTACAGCTGTCCTCGGCCCCAGCCGTATTTATGGCAGAGGAGGTGCCAGACACACAGTGATTATGTGCTGGGGCTTTTACTGCTGCTTCTGCTACCCCTTGGTCAAGCAAATCTCTTTTAAAACAGAACAAGAAAAACTCGAGGAAACTTCGGTCTGGATTAATAACTCAGAAAAAAAATGGGCAAGGGAATTTGAAGAAAGTGAAGCTCAGCCTAAGTGAAGGCAGTTCATACACACCCTTTTTGTAACTCAGGAATTGGGATAATGCAGCAGTTGGATTCTCTCTGATAACATGATTATTAATCTTTCTTCAAACACTGTCTGTAAAATAATAAAACCTACTCCCTCCTGATTTAAATGTGTAGATGTTACACTATGTCTTAGCATATTACTCAGAAAACCTTCAGAGGAAATTATTTTCAGAATTTTTTTAGCCCAAGAGCAAATTACATACTCAAGTCTGGTTAGGATGTTGTTGTTGTTTTGGATTTGTTTGTTTTTTCCAAGCAAAGAAAGGTGGTTGATCTTGGCTTGGTCCATCATAACAATAAGCAGATCTTCACAAAATATTTATTCAGGCTCATCTTGAGAGAAATCCCAGCACCCACACAGTGGCAGTGTTGGCAGCTCCTAGTGCTGCTTTTGGCAAGTTTTTGAAATTGTAGCTCCTGCTGTCCTAACTTATTTAATCACTGTGTGAGAATGGACAGAAGAGTCAGTGGAATATGTGATTTATTTCTCCACAGAACTCCTTTAAAAAGTCTTGTAATTTGGTTGCACTGGGAATGTGGGAATGGACAAGGTTAACAGGAAAGGCAAATAGGAGAGAAAAGGGGGTCTAGATGCAACATTTTGTGAAAAGATCTCGCTTTGGCTGCTAGAACCATAAGAGGCACGATGTGATAGCAGGTTTATTAATTTCTAATTCTGGGCAGGGCTTTATCTGCCAGCCTGCCTCCCCCTCCTGTCAGTGCCCCCTCCCCTTCCCTGCCGTCCCCTGGGGCAGCTCTGCGGTGGGGCTCAATCACTCTTTTATTAGTTGTGATATACTGTGGCTAATTCCCTTAATCTGGACCTTGCTTTCCTATAAAGCCCAGACCTCAGGTATTGAATTTCCCTGATCAAAGTGCAAGCAGTGTGGGACACAGCAATCTCCACTAAACAGGGGAGCTTGGGAAAGCTCGTAAACGGAGTCAAAGCAGCGCACACACACACACGCACTCGCAAGATGGGGCAATCAATTGGTGGAACAATCACGTGTGAAATATTACTGGCTCCTTAAAGTGCTGGTTCTGGGATTTACTGCAGTGTATTAATCTGCTGTGCTTAATGCATTGACCTCTCACCCCCAGCAATTCAGTAGACGGCTCTTGAATTGCCAGGAGCTGATACAATGGATTAGGAGCAGAGAGAGCCCACCACGCTCCAGGGCCAGCCGGGCCAGGAACAACTCCATCGTGCTGAGGAGATAGTGCCACACAATGGGGCTGCCATGGACAGGCTGGCATTGACTGCTGAGTTTCTGCAAAGGCAGATAGTGGGAACAAGGCTTGTTGTAAAACAATAGAGAAGGGCAGTCTTGTGACTGAGTCACAAGACAGGGATTTAGAAGAATTGGTTTGATTCCACGCAGTCATCCTCTCCTTGTGTGTGACCTCAGGCAAGGCAATTCACTTCTTAGGGTTGTGTCTTTCCTATCTGTAATTTTGGGATAAGGGCACCTACCTAATTTCCTCAAGGGCAGTGGGGGAGGCTTTGCTCACTGACATTTGGAAGGCTCTTTGGAATCACAGGTTTAACAGTGTTATATATTCATGTAAAATACTATGAAATCCTGGTCATCAAATATCCATCTAGATGGAGAAGAGAGTGGAAGAGATCCTCCCTTCATATGCACACCAGGAAAAGCAATCATTAATCTAAAAGCTTTCTCTTCAAAGTGCTGTGTTCACTTGAACCAAAAAGTTAACTTGGATCTAAAAATAAGTCCTATACAGACTTGCAGAAATAGGGAGAAATCAATGGTATGGAGAGTGATGCATCTCTGTAATGGTGAGATAATCAAATGTCCTTTTCCTGCTTACTTGGTCATTCAAAATCCTGACATTTCGTGTACAGAAAACCCTTTGGAATTCAATTTCCAATGTTAACTCTTCAATGTCATCTTTATTCCATGTAATTAAGCAAACAGTGCTACTGAATTTGAGAGGAGTGTCCAAAAACCTCATAAAGGAGATTATTCTAAGTAATTGCTATCAAATGCCATTAAATTCTGAATAGCTTTAAGCCCCCTCCACCCGCCTGCACAGGCACTCTCATTTAGGATTAAAGGGACCTTTATTTGATTTGTTTTACTTCAATACAAAATAAATTAGTTTGACCTGAATTAAGGCCTCTTTGATACTCGGGAAGAGTGTCTACACAGGGATTTACTGGGCTTTAATTGGTCCACTTCAAAAGTTAATTTGGGTATTTTTTCCCGACATGCTCCGAACCCCCCCCCCCAGAGAAGATGGGTCATATTTATGAAATGGCAGAGAAATCAGAGCAGGGGGCTCTGTGAATGCACATTCAGGATCTCCCATTTCCATGAGCTTACTGGCACTGCTGTGGACCCCTCAGGACTGGAATATTCTTAGATGATGAATAATGGTGAGATTTGTTTCATCAGACTTGGGTTGTCTCAAGCGAGATCTCTAAGCTCGGTACATTTACTAATTCAAGAGAAAGATGACAAACAAAGCCATCCTGGTAGGCATTTCAGGCTGCTGTGAGTCCATGCAAGTGGAAGCTGTCCCCAAAAAGTTCACCTCATATTGCCTTGTCCCCAGATGCATGTTTCACCGTGTCTCGCCACTTCACCATCTCCCCCGTGCCAGCAAACGCTCACACAGCGTAGCAAATGGAGTCGGGAAACCCAGCCAACCCAAGCCAGCTCTAAACAATAAAACAACAACAAGAGAGAGACAAAGATGAGTTACAGAAGAGTCACTGCATGATGACTTGGGCAGGCTTGATTTTGGTTGTGTGACCGTATCCGAGAAAAAAGCAGGATGAGTTCTTTTCCAGAGCTATTTCTTACAGTTTACCAATTACATGAGCTTTGCAAGTTAGTTTATAGGAAGCACCTAACTTAGGACAACTTAGGAGAAAGGGACTTAGCCCCAAGAAATCATCCTTGCGCCAGCTCCTCTGAATGGAAGTAGATCTGACTTTCTGAGCAATATTTATACCTTGCTCACAGAATATTCTGGGTTGGAAGGGACCCACAAGGATCACTGAGTTCAACTCTTAAGCGTGGTTAAGTGTCTTTCCTTCAATTTTTCACAGCAAGCATTGGCAGTGACAGTTGGAAACTGCCTTTTAAGTGCCCGATTTATTGTACCTCGGAGGGGCCTGGGTTTTGGAAAGTGCTGGGAGCCCATTCTGTGAAAATCATCCCTCATGGAGGGCACTCAGAACTGCCAATCAGTTTTGACACTCTTGGCCATATCTAAGAGGACCTGAGTTCACCTAAGTTAACTTTTTAATTAAGCCAATACATGCATATTTTAATCCAGCCACGTGTACATCAAGAAACAATCATTATAGGTGGGGCACTGCTGGTCATGTGACACGTGGATCAGACAACACATCATGCATTTCAAGACCATCCTGACTCCAAACATCTTGGTCAAAAGGCCTGAGTGCTCAACTTGAAGAGCTTTGAAACCAGAGCCCTTCAAATTGTAATGCAAGGGCTTGGGAGTAGCAAAGGGCAGAAGAGATGAATGGCATAAGAGCCGAGAGTGGATCTGAGCAGAAGGGATGCCACAGGGCCACAAGGGACAGTTGGGAATGCTCGTTGCCCTGGTGGGTTGTGGGCCCTGCTGCTCCCTGCCTGACATCAGGCACTTGGAATGCCAGTAATATAACACCCCTGCGACACTCGGGGCTCCTGCCGTAGGGTTTTATTGCCCTGCTTCCACTCTCTCTGGTTTATATCGGATTGTGTTTTCCAAAGACAGGCAATAAAGAGGGGAGGAGGGGAAGGGGGATTTATAGCCTGCTAAACTAAACTTCCCTGGGCTTGCTGTCCTCTGTCCCAGCCCTCCTCTCGCTGCCCTGAGCGCTGGGGAGGAGCAGTGCTTACAGCGAGGGCTCGGGGTGTGAAGGACGAGGCTTGTCAGGGACTGCTTGGGCTCTCTTCTTGGGAGGTCAGGGAGCACCCACGGGTCAGCCACCGGCTCAGTTCCTGCAGGGTCCCAGCCACTGCTCCGTGCTGCTATGGCAAAGGATCGCAGTTTTCACATGCTAGTGATCTTGAGACCAGTCTGGACTGGCACACTTAGAGCTTGCTGTTCGTGGAAGGATTGTGGAACAGTTAAGGCTTAAAAAAAATCTGCCTAAATGCATCTTTAGTACTTGTGCTGCTGCTGAGGAGTGATTGTCAAGGTCTCTGACTCAGCAGATGTAATGTGAAGGTTTGGCTTGCTGTGAGCTTGATCTCAAGCACAGTGTGACACTATGATGTGACCTGGGATGTTCGTAATATAGATCTAACTAAGCTGGGAGCTTTCAGAATGTGAAGATGAGAACCTCCAAAACATCCTGGTGCCACTGGTTGTGCTGTCCCACAGTCTTTAAGGTGTCTGAGGTGAAGAAATGTAGCTGCACTTGCAGTTTTCTTGGTTTTTTCTCTTGTTTCTGCAAGAGGGAGCTGGAATCCTGAAAGGCTGCCATTTGGGCATGTCTGCTTTGTGACAGGCAGGACAGCAGCACCCTGGGATTCAGATATGCTCTGTAAATATGGGAGGTGGGGCAGAGAATGGGGAACAGAGGAGATTGGGGATGGATTTGGGACAGGGAGAACCATTTCTACACAGCAAATACTTGGTGAAATGCTCACCCAAGGCATGTCTCTGAAAAAAGATTTTCATCTGAGATGAACGCTCAAACTCCTGTGCTGGTTAGAGTTTTTAAAACACCCAGTTTTTCCTGGGAGATGGGATAAATAGAGTTCTTTCCTGCTGCATTTTCAGTGTGATGTGGTATAGGACTGAGAGAGAATGAGAGCAAAGCAACTTCGTGTACGGAGTAATTGTGTTCAGGTACCTGTGGCAGATGGGTGGGGAGGTGGGCAAACACCGGTAAAATGCAAGCACATGCACCACATAAACAGTCACATTCCAGTGAGGGTTTTGCAGCATTACAGGTATTACAGGGAGAACTTGGTTTCAGCTCAGTATGAGGGTCTGCTCTGTGCAACAAGAAAGAAAGAAAGGGGGAGTCTGTCACTGTGTCACTTCTCCCATGGCTCTTGCCTGCTGGGCCTGTTTTTTCTTTCAGTAAGAAGTAAAATGGCTCCAACTTCGGCTTTTCCCTTTCCTCCTATTTTGTACAGAGGTAGCAACTCTTATAAAGGGTTTCCCAGCAGGGCAGGTTCTTGTGTTTTTATACTTTCTTATTCCCCATTATAAGAAAAAAATCCCAGCATATAATGGGGCAGAGCAAACCTGATATTCAGAAAGCATCCACCACATGCAAAGAGTAATCCCTCATCTCTTCCCTTGCTGTAGGGACAAGAACCTTTGTATATTGTGTGTTTAGAATTACTATCTGTCAGAAAGGCAGCAGAGAGAGACGTGAATGTTCTGCAGAATCCCACCTCTTCTGCAGATTCCAGCCTGACTTCAAACCTTTGGGATGACATGAGAGGTCATGCTAAATGCAGACATGTCTCTAGAGACAATTTCTTCTGTGTTATAGACTGATAAGAAAGACAACATTAGAATAATTAAATCCAACTTCTTTTAGAAGAGATCCAGCATAAACTGGCCAAGGACTCATTTTCACTTGTTAGTCCCTGGAAGATCAAGTAACTGCTCTGCACACTTCTAAATACGCTGGCATTACTCAGCCATAACACATCTACTCATACCTTCCTAAATTTTCCCTCTTCAGCGGGACAGCAAAAGATAAAGGCACCATTTACACTCCAGAATTGCAGATTAGGCCTAAGTGGAAGTTATATTTGCATGTCCTTCACTGATCATCCACTTGGGAATTAATTTTACTCTTTGTGAGTGAGAATGCAAGTGCTCCTCATGCTTTTCAAACAGTGCTATCACTTTTTTTTTTCCTCAGGAAAGTTTCACATTCAACTTCCTCTCTATTCTGAAATATTTAACATGAACCTCTGCAAAGACCCCTGACAAACACTCTGCTCTTTAAACAGCCACAGAATCTCAGCCGATCTTGAATGCTGCCATGATTTCAAGTACAGTCTGGCAATACACAGGTTACAGCTCCATGTGCTGCCGTGTCTTCAGTATGTAAATCTGATATAAACACCTCTCCCACCTTCATGTTTTTATTTCCTGGTTGCCATGGATTGCATTTGATGCATTTAACAATTGCTGCATCTGAAACATTTCTGGTGAAATGAAAACAAATCCTGTGCCCCTTCCTCCTCTATTTCTGCTGCTGATTAACCCAAGGTGATTTAGGACGTCCTTGAGCCTTACAGCAACTGAAATTTATTTTGGGAGTTGTGTGCTTAGGGACATGTGGAAGAGGTTATTTATTCCAAAGGGCCATCCAGCAGTGATGATGTCATAGGAGCCAGCAAAACACCGTATCAACTCAGCTGGGTTGCTACCAAATCACTGCCTGGAGTTTCCTACACGTGGCGGCACCTGCTGATCTACAGGGTGCCTCTCTGTAGTTGGCACATGCACTGCTTGTTTTTCTGATAAATACTTCAAATTAGCTTTTGTCCTCTTACTTTTGGCCTTCTTGAAGCCCCTGTTGGCAAACTTTGGCAGTTTCATTTGCTTGTTGTAAACAAGCTCCATCTCTACAGTGAGCTGCGGTTCAGTCACGGCAAGCTGAGCTCACAGGCAGCTCTCTGGCTGCTTCCTTTGCACATACAACAACACGTGGCAGATTTGTGAATAAAATGATCTATAATGAGGATATTTTGCTGTAGAGTCCTATGCAGATGTGGCTGAGTTTGAAGAAACTCTGTTTCAGGTAGCTCACATGACTGGGGCCTTCTTCAGAGTTGCTCCCGAAATTCATGGCAGAGAGGAATCCCAGCAGGTCACCTAAACCATCACCCTGTGCAGGATAGCTACCTTTGTTCCTCAGTGGGGAGTTAAGGATTGGGATAGGATGCTTTCTATGGGCTGAAATACAGGTTTCCTACGCAATCTTTGAAAGATTAATGGCACAGCATAAACAAAGCACATAACCCCTCTATTTCTCACGTGGGCACTGAGTAGCTTAAGGACTGCTGATAAAAGGCTGTAGGGCCATGCACTGCTGGATCGAAATGCATATAAAGGTGTCTGAAGTGTTGGGGTTTTTTAATGGTTTGACTCCCTCAGCATCTGATTGAGTGGGGCTTCAATGTCTAAGGGAAGACTGTCTGAGTACTGAATTAGGCTCTTTATATTACTGAGCTCTTTGTAAGCAGATTGGGACATTCTGAGATTTCAAATTATGCATTATTACTTGCAAATGTTGCCGTGTGTGCAATATCCCTCCTTGCCAATAGCTCATAACCAGGCTGCTGAATATCCCACCTGCACGTTCCCCCAAGGTGGGCCCGTTCCAGGACTCAGGTGATGGGAATACCTTACACTCGCTGGTGGCTGAACAGCACATTCCAAGTGTGTTACAAAGAACTGCTCTTTCAGTGTGTGCTTTCTGCAGATATTCAGATATTAAATTCTCCCTCCGCATGTACAGTGCTACGTAACTTCAGCATTCCCTTCAGAATGCCTACAGAGTATCCTGCTGTGATTAAGTCCATAACTCTTTCAAAATTCGAGGGTATGTTCGTAGAAATATTATTCAACACTTGGCTGGAACAAGCACAGGAGTGGGGTTGTCTGTAGAGAGGTGGGCAGAGTATTACTGGGACATAATGGGAGTAATAGGTGGGAAATAGTTATTTGCTACCTGGGAGCTGGGGGAGGAAAGAAGGGAAATGTAAAGAGGGACCACACTTTCAGTGTAAGGGTGAATAGGTGCTTTGGTGATGATGTTGTCTCAACAAACCCAGTCTGTACTGGGCAAGGACCCAGTGTGAGGACCTTTGACACATCTGCATGATGCCCTGAAGTCAGAAGTGGTCCCACTGGTCTTGATGTAATTCCATTTTAATTTACACCAAAATTTCCTCTGTATCTCTTTCACTAGGATACTACAGACAGTCACTGGTATCAGTCACTTGTTCTAAGCAAACACATTCTTTTAACATGGTCTTTCCCACACTTTTCTTTGGAAGATCTTCTTTTTTTTTTTTCCCTCCTCAAAATGCATTGTTTCCTCCCAGTTCCTCTTCTCCATTCCCTTAACTTCAAGCCAACAAAGGAGATTATATCCCACATAATAGGGCAACGTCATCTCTAGGGAAGAATTTGGCTCTTGTGTTCCTCTCCTACTTCTTTAATTCTTCTATTTATATCTTTTCCCTATGCCAACTCCTCATCTGTTACTCCTTTGCTATCCTTCACTTCTTATTCCCTTCACGGAGCAGAATCTTTCCTATATCTGCTACAGGCTCCTTAAGGCGTCCCTGTATGGTTAAAGGGTCCTATTAACAACAGAGATTGTTTGTATGACCTAATTAGATTTCCACAGAGACAGCCTTAATAGGCCCTTTTGGTTTTTTGGATTGTCTGCAAAGTAATGGTGCAGTGGCAGTGTTCATTTTGCTTGGCTGTATCAGGCCATATATCACATCCTTTTCCTTCCAGTCCTTCAAATAAGCCTGTCTCATTCTTATTTTGGTTTCAAATTATAGATTATAAATTTCACTTCTCTCCACTTTTTCCCTATAATTTGACCCCCAGCTGTTGAAACTGCTCCGAGTGATTCCCCCTGCCCACCATCCACCCCACGGTTTCATATGAAAGACAGCCCTGGCTTTAGGAACAAATGACGTCCCTCGGACCAGCTGTGTCTAATAAAAATCCAACCTCCAACTCTCACTTCCCTTCCTCGAAAGGATAAAATTGATTTGAAAGTGCTGATGATAAGATACATGGGAATACAAAATCTCCTTCAGTCAACAGGCCAAAGCTGTGCGCTGTGACATCATCGTATCCAAAAAGGAACGATGCTGTCAGTTCCTCCACTGCCCTATAACTAGAAGTTATTACACTTGTCCTATAGAAGGGATATTTGTTCACTTAATTTAGCCTTGTTTAGTCTGGCAAGAGCTGTTTTCATTCCTGAAGTGCCACAGAACACCAGAAAATACCAGTTCCCCTCTAGGGTCCACTAGAATCAACCCTTGCTGTGAAAAACACTCACTCGCATTGGATGGGCACCTGAAACAGTTCCCCAGTTCATGCTGCAGGATGCCTAAACTGGGAAAACAAGGTGGCTTTCTGCTGGAAAAGAGCCTGCAGCACCTGCTGCACACACAGATGGGCTGGGAAGTGGCACGAGCCTGCAAGACCCTCTCTTACCTGCTGCTTGTCCTGGCAGGAACACCGAGGATTGCCCTCAGAGGGTGTGTGACAGAGCACAGCTGTGCCAGAGCCGCTTTCAAACCACTCCATAGCCAGGGCAACCTGCAAAGAGAGCAGAGATGGTCCTTGGGGCTGAATATTCGAAAAATCTTCTGTTTCCCTGTCTTTTCCTCTCATCAGCCATCGCAGGGTATGTCTGCATTACTTAGTGCTGCAGGCAAAAACAATGACATTTTTCCCCCCCATTTTTCACTGGAGATTTACTCTGTTCAGCATCTCTAAACTTCTTTAAAAATATGCAACCCTCTTTCTCTTCACCCTTTTCTGTGCTCTGCTTTGACAGTGTTGGATATTTCTGTAGACCTGTTTGATTGAGAACATTTAATGGAACTCTGATGCATAACATTACTTTAACAAGGTTTCTGTTATATCTGGGTCTCAGTCACTTTAGAGATGTCACTCCGGTTTTTAGTTCCATTTCATCCTTTGGTTCTCCAGTAAAACCAGCAGATACAGGATGGCTACAAATGATCCGAGAAAAATAGTCTGGAATAGTTTTTTAAAAGTTCAGAAGAGGTTTCTTGTTTTAGCCGTGGAATGGGGAGATTTAAATGCAAATTTAAGGCCTTTGTTACCCCACAGAGGGTGAAAATTTTGATGACTGAAGGAAATGTATCAATGCTGTATTCGAATTATGAACAGATTTGGCTTAGCAAGGTACAGTGATTTGATATTATGATGCAGAAACTGAAGGTGAGGACTTGTGCTTTGCAACAGATCCTTCCACAGGTGGAGTCCTGGGGTTAATCATATGTAATTATCACAGCAAAACAATCGCATTCCAGCTGACTCTGCTGCTGCTGAGAGGCTGCTCTTTGAGCCCTTACAAGGACTTTCGATGAAGTTGAGCTCAGTTCACGTGTAATTTGCCTATTTCTGATATATTGGCAGTACTCATACCTGGTTTTTGAGGTCCAGAAGGTTACATTTGCCTTGCATGCTAATGTCCTATTTCAGATAGCTGTTTCCAAAGGTAGGTTTGTATTCCTATCTCTCTTGAAAACTTCCCACAGAAGTCCCTTTTTTATAACCCTCTCTGTTCTGCATCAACTCACCCGGAGCAGCAGTTGGAACACTAACCTCGGTACCAACTTGCTCTCAAACAGCTTGTTAAAACCAGGTAGGAATTTCATGTTTCAAACCTCCAAAAAACAAACAAGCAAAAAACATTCTACGCCAAAATATCCTAAAGAAGCCCCTTGGTTCAGGCACTTGGTATCAGTGATGCCCACCCTGCCAGCCACTCGCTCATTATAGAATAACAGCATATTCAAGATTTTTGTAATTACTCAAAGGAGAATCTAAAAACATCTTAGAGATTTTTGTAATTACTTAAGGGAGAACCTACAAACCTTCTGATCACCATGCACTGCAACACCAGTAGTGCAGCATCACTGATCAATGACAGTAATTTGATTAAATAAAGAGTCTGCAGTGAGACACAGCAGAATAAACTTCAGAACAGTGAGAACCCCTGAGAGAATTTTAGTCCCATGAAAGTATTTTATGAGGAGTCATCTTGATTCTTTTTATGCCCCTGAGTTTTTGTCTTTATTATCTGAATGCTTAAGTCTTGCCCTTGCCAGTGTGAACCAGGAGGAGATCAGGAGAAAGGGCACTCAAGCCCTCACAAGGGGAAAAGAAACCAGGCCATTTTCTGTCTACTGCATGGTGACAAATTCATTTAATTAGTCACATTTATTTAATTTGACACAATAGGCCACGAGAGAGTTAAACAGAATGCCATGAAGCTGGGTTTGGGAAACGATTATCACCCTCATGTCCTGCTTGAGGATAGTCCCACACTCTCCTTTTACAGGGTCCCAATGCCATCAATCAGCAATCCCACCTGGGATTTTCCTTATGTGACACCAGCACCTAAATAACTCCCCTCATGACTCCTGGACTTTGAAAAGAATGCACAAATGTGCAGCTTATCTTAAATAAGCCTTGCAGCATGGAAACTGTGAGGTGTGCAGACTGGTTTTTCTTAAGCAGAGGACACGTACTGTAAAATAGTGCAGTAAATCATCAGTCTTTTTATATTAGCTGGATTACTTGGAAAGTCCCTTAAACATGTAAGACTTTCAGAGCAGGGTCCACATTATTGTTGTGGAAGTGTCCAAGGGCAGGTTGGATAAACCTGGAGCAACCTGGTCTAGTGGAAGGTGTCCCTGCCCACCGAGGGTGGGTGGAATGGGACGGTCTCTAAGGTCCCTTCCAACACGAACCATTCCATGATTCTCTATGACACCATGGGGGATGTTCTCCTCAACCCTGCCCGTGGTGTCCCTGGCGCTGGAATGCGCTCCTGGCAGGACAGAGGTGATAATTTACCTGCTGGGGTGGCGGTGGACACGGAGCTCAGAGCGGGGTCTCCCTGAGGCGCGGAGGGGTACGAGGCTCGCGGGGTGGTGAGGCGGCCGCTCGGAGGCGCCCTGAGGGGCGGAGGGGTACGCGGGGCAGTGATGCGGCCCTGGGTGAGGGCGGAGGGGTCACTGTGGACACGGCAAATGTGGATCCACAAAATCCCAGAATATTCAGCGTGGGAAGGGAAATCTGGGGATCCTCCAGTCCGGCCCAGTGCCCAGGCAGGGGCAGGTGACACAGGAATGTGTCCAGCTGTGTTTGGGATGTCTCCACAGAGGGAGGCTCCACGCCCTCCCTGCACAGCCAGTTCCAGGGCTCTGCCACCCTCAATGTAAAGAAGCTCTTCCTCACGTGGAGGTGAAGTTTCTGCTGTTTTAGTTTATGGTCTTTCGTGTACATATTTGAGTTACAAATGCATCTGTAACTTCACAAACACACTTCAAAAGCCGTTTTGAAGCCACACGGCTTCAAAAGCCATTTGTGTTACAAGTGACTTTGAAGCTCTTGGCTGTGCCCTTTCAGAACCAAAATGCGGTTTAATGCTCGTTTCAGTGAAAAGCCTGAAAACTTGGTTGTGCCCCCAAGTCTGCATTTCCAACATGGTTTATTTTTGCTTGCAAAGGTGGACAGCGTTCCTCAAAACGCTATTTTTCTAGTTCAGCAGATCCACTCTTTTCAGGTTGCATGTTTTTCTCCCTGATTCCTGCTGCGTCCTCTGCATCCTGGGATAAAATTTCTCCAGAGCCTTTGGTGGCTCGTAGGGGCTTTGCTCAGTAAGGCAGGACTGGCTTCTCCAGGAGAGCTGTGAACATGCACAGCCATAAATATATCCTTAGTGCAGTTGTTTAGTGATGACTCCATTGCTGTTGTTTATGGATAACCCCGGTAGGGTCGAACAGTGACAGGGCAAAGCTCCAAGGGGCTCAGTGTCCGTGAGACCTGGCCTAAAAATGAGTATTTCCCATGATGAAACATTAAACAGGAAAAGCAGGGTAGTGATGAGAAGCTGGAGGTGTGTTGGGCAAGCCAAAACAAATTTATTTATAGAAGCCCAGCACTTGTTTCACATAACCTTTTTGAGTCTTACTTGGAGTAACATCATTCCTTTTATCTTAATTACCTGTCATTTCAACTGTAAATGAAGTTTTGGTGGGTGTTTATGCATTAGCTACAAGGGCTTTGTTTCTACAAATACCCTGATAGATTTGTGATGATGAATCTTGGAAGTGGAGCCACAGCTCCAGTTTTTAACAGCACCATTTGTCAACATAGTTTCTAAGGATTTCCTCATCCCTGAGGTAAACTAGAAGCAAATTGACTGTTGGTTGGTTGCTTTGGGGTTTTTTTTACCCATTTTTAATGCATCTATATTAGGGTTGCAGGGGTAACTGTCTCTCCACCTGGTCAACACCAGTGTTCTCATGCAAAGTATAGGCAAGGTCTTAGTCTTCCATCCTAAATTTTCACTGTGTACCTGTGCTAGTTATGAAATTAGTCAAAACACATTGTTCTGGAAAGCTGAATGGGCCTCCTTTTGGTGGAAATGGGAATTTTGGACCGATTTGTCCAAAAAAAGAAGGAAAAAAAAAACAACATTCAAAGCTGAAAGCCCAGTGTTCCTTGTGGTTTCCCAAATAATTGTGGCTTCATTATCGGCCGTCTGTTAGTTAAGAGAGTTGTTAAAAAAGAAAACAAAACTTCTACATGGGAATTGTTGCTGCTTTCTCTTTTGCTTTAACATTTGCAAAATATTCCTTGATGTTATATTTCTTCCATGTTAATAAGTTGAAATCCATTTAGATTCTGAGTCAGACATGGATGCAATATGCGGGTTGCTTTAAAAAAAGGTTTAAAGATGGTCTAAGTGGGCTTTTCTATAACTAATATTCCTGCTTCATTCTTAAGGTGGGAAAATCAGGTAAATAAGTACTTTAGTAAAGTACATGGTATGAACAGTGCTAAGAATATTTGCTTAGGTCGTGGCTGCTCCCAGCAGGAATCGTTCCCAACAAAATGATAACACAAATCAAGGTGTCCTGGATGGCACCTCTGAACTGAGAACACCCCGTGTGTCCATGGGGAAGTGCCTGGTGGTTTTAGCTTAGCCTGTAAATTGAGTCTTAGTCTAGAACTGGTGGATCTGTGCTGGAAGAGCTTGATGCCGGCACGGGCTGGTGGCTGTCACCTCGTTCAGAGGCAGAGCTTTCTCCCAGTCTTACCCCACATCCCCTGCCCCAGGTACCTCGGAACAGAACAGGCCCTGTGTGCTCCCGAGCAGCCTCAGTGCCCTACGGAGACTCACATGTTCTCCTGATTATCCAGCACACTTACACTTTGAGTTATAAGGGTGACCCCAGCCAGTTGGCTGAAAAAATACGTTTGACATCATTGAAAATGTATGCTGCTGCTGAAGCATGGATTTTAATTTGAGGAAAATGTCGGCCGTAATCTAGCATACATTAAAAAATATATCTTTTTATTTCCATATGGGTCACGTTAAGGAAAATATTAAAAAGAAAAAAAAAAAAAAAAAAGCCAAGCCCTATTATATGAAGTCTCATTAAAGCAGCCTGGAAAAGTTTAGCCAATTTACAGGCTATACATCTTAATCTCCCCAAATTACAGGAACGATAGGAAAACGGGTGGGTGAGAGGGAAAGCGGGCCCAGCAGAACCTGGCTGAGGGCCAACCAATGGATCAAGTAGCCCTTGCTTTCACTTGACTGCTACCCCTTGTTATTTAAAGAAAAGAAAGGATTTTCAAAGAAAGGCCTGAAAATGGCAAAGCATGGGATGTACTTCCTTCTCTGGATGGAAACTAAGACCCAACACTTGGCTATTTTAACAGGGTGCTTTGCCCCAGCTCTCCAGTGCCTGGAGAGAGAGAGATTTCTGAGAACTCTTGTGAGAAAACAAAGCCTCTGCAACTCTGTTCTTTCTATTCTGGGGTAAAATGGGAACAGGGGAGGCAGTGTGGCACCTGGGGAGAATGGACCCATGGACATCTTCCTTATAGCTCAGGGAGAGAATGTAATAGCTGCACATTCTCTGCTTGACTTTTTGGCTGCACGTTCATGAAATGTTTTATTTCTTCTGTGGCTGTGAGCAGGAAGGTGATTGAAGTACTGATGGTACCATCTTGGATAGCGTCTGCAGGGAAGCCAGGGCTGGAATGGGTGTAGTGATGCTAAAGGGTGCAGAGGCAAAAGGCAGGAAACAGTGAGGTATGGAATGGCAGAGAGCTGATTGTCATCTCTAAATCCAGTGCTGTGTGTGTGAAAACTGTCCAGTTATTGCTCTTGCTGCTGCTGCCCTGTGTTGCAGGGCTCTACTCCAACAACAGAGGGTGTGTGAAGGGAACATGGAGAAGTTGGGGATATAGATTGCTGCCTCTTGCATTAAGAGATAGACACTGCAGAATGCGTTAAAAGGAGGTGAAGTGCTCAGATGTGAATTAGTGGATGTGTTAAGAGCCAGCGAACCCAAACCTGATTAGCAGAAAGAGGAGGAGAGAAGCTACAAGATCTCAAGTGTTTGCAAATCATCCTTCTCTTAGCTCAAGCCAAGGCTGGCCTAGTGCTTGCATCTGTGAAGAGAGTGGGGTAGGGCCTGAATATCCCTGCTGGAAAGGTGTTGGTTGGTCAAAAAAAGACATGTTGTTTCTGGAGAATATTCAGTGAGTAAGAGCTTGCCGCTGCAGCTCCGACCAGAGCTGCATGTCAAAAATCATTGGTGGTTCCTCCTGTAGGTAGGATTGTAGCTGACCAACCTCACCTCCTGGTTCTGTGGTACCTAAAAAGCAAACTGGCAAGCTGGCTGGCTGCCTTGGTGGATGGAGGTGCTCGCTGTTCACCCTGATGGATGTGTCTGTGCCCACAGGAACCTGATGTGTATTTATGTATTAATTAGGCAAATTATGGATGACTGACAAAGCAGTTGTGTACTTTTTGGACAAGACTTAATCTCACTGAACCACCCATTTCATACTTTTAGATCAGGGCATGCGCTGCAGGGGGAGTTGCTGGAGGTAAGTGTTTTCCTGTGCTCTGGCAGGCAGCCTTTCACTGTGGTATTCCATGGGCTGGAGCCCGAAATTTCCCGTTCCTGCTTTCCTCTTCCTCGAGCCCTCTGGCCAGGGATTGCCCCATTACTACCGTGACAACCACAGGGAGGGGTTACACTTTTTGTGTGGCCAGCTCTGGCTTGTTGGAGGAGTCTCCTACCGGCTTGTTTGCTCCAGGAAACCCAGAGCTTGGCAGATGGGCGGCACAGCCGGCTTTCTCCTGGATTTGGGAGTGATTCTCGCGTGTGTTTGCCGTGCCCTGCCTGTTCCCTCTCTTGCATAAGCACTTGCAAACATTTCCCCCGGGGGGCTGAGGCATTTTGTGTGCCTTCCACGTGAAACGGGTGCATGTGGGAATGTTAATATGGGCGTGTCTTGGAGGCAAGTTTATTAACGCAGCCAGAGATAATGGCCCTGGCAATATTTGGAAGCATCCTGCTCCATTAAATGATAGACTTGGTGGAGACAAAGAGATTAGGGAGAGCAAGAGAGATTATTTCACAGAGCAAAGTATCACTGTAATTTGCTGGTTTTAAAAACTTTGCAGAATTCGGTGGGAAAAGTTAGAGGCCTTAAATATGCTGAAGTTCCTGCAGTTGGACCTGATGACTGACTCGCTCCACCTTCCCAGTTAGTGTCCAGGAAAGCAGAAAACAAACTGTTTGTACATTCATATTGTTAAAAATATTTCTCAGTGATCAGTGGCATATTTTGAAGAAAAAACCCCAATTCTTGGCTTTGTGGAGGTCTGATGGGGTAAGAAAATAGTGCGTATTTTCTCCTGATTAATTTAATTTTTTCCATCCCTGTTTTTGTTCGTGGTTTGTCTGCAAACAGACCGTAGAACATCCCAACCACTCAGAATTTATGGATTCCTTTCATCATCTTAAATGCAAATACTTCAGGGCAGGGCCAGGACTTCTTACATGTTCCTACCATGCTGAACACAGCAGTGTCTCAGTCTGGAGTGCATTTGGTTGTCTGGGCAATGCTTTTCCTGTGTAGAGTAATTTATTTTCAATTGAGAGTTTTGGGCCACTTGACCTGTTCCTCATGTACTCCATCTTCTCGCAGTTTCTTTGCTGGAGTAAATATCTACAATTTTCCCAGCGTTTCCACTGGATTTTCATGACTTCCCTCCAGTTCCTCCAGCTGTTCATATTCCCATCACACAGCTCTGCTGTGGGCTTAGTGACTTTGCTTTGAACCCAGCTCCTAACACCTCCTCTCAGGGAGGGTACAGACTTTATGGATTCCTTCTGGTTTAATTTGCTTTTAATAGTTTACTTCCCATTCTCATTCCTCCAGATGTATCTGAATACCTGACAGATGCATAAATCGAGGTCTTCTGGCAAAAAATAGCCAAAAATATGCTTATTTATTTACTAACTTCTTCACTGAAAAGCATCGCTTCTGTGATGTATTTCTCTGAGCTACCAGCAAGAGTGTGACATCATCTTCCACGTCTTAATTTTCTTTTGCTGCTTTATTGTGTTGTGTTTTTTTTTCTTTCGTTATCTTTCAAAGAGCGTTTTTAGACAGCCTGCAGTTGAGTGGCTAAATGGTTGAGAGAGATGCTAGGGAGCAGAAAGTCTCTGAAATTCCCCCTGAAACACTTCAAGTCCATTCTCAGCCGTGGAGCTTCTGGGATGCAGCCTTCCTTCAGTGGGATCTCACTGAGCTGGTCACCAGTCCGGAGCCTCTGCTAGCACATTTGGGATCCCAGGGAATGCAGGTGGATCAGCTGGCAGGTGGCACTGCCATTTCCACAATAAATCTGCACATGGGCTTCCCTGAACTACCCCTGGTGTTTTATGCAACTCTCTCAGGTGGCATAATTACCTTCTGGTAATTACTACTGATATCACTGATATTTACCCTGTCTAATGTTTGAGTGCTTTGTGCTCCAGAGCTTGAGGTGGGAAGTTCAGGTGGTTCTTCCCTGGTCTGTGCTGTCCCCAAGGATTCCCCAGAGAGTGCATTTTACAAATAAACCATAATGGATGAAATGCTGATCATTGCTAAAAATCCTTGGGAGCTGGATGGCTGTCACACTGGGTTTTGAAAGGTCCTAGCCATGAGTCAGATTAAGGAAGAACCAGGACAGTGCTATCTGCACAACATCTGCAGTTCAGAGGAACTGAGGAAATAGAACGGGAACAGAAGTGATGGCACTTGTGGCTTTTGCCAACCTTTGAACCTGCTTCTAGGATCTGCACACAGGTATTCACAAAAACTACACTGAAGGATTCCTTTAAAAAAAAAAACAAAAAACTTTTACCTAAAGGAATGTGGAAGAGCAGTAGCTCAAGTTAATATTTATTTTATGAAATTCTCGAGAGTCAAATCTAATCTACAGAAGATAAAGTGCAGCCACAGGAGGAGGAAAGTGCTGGAAGAGGAAGGAAGCACAAACACACACAGAGTGGATGGTGTTGCAGTGGTGATTGTGCATGAGCAGGTTTGAAGGAATGGATTCAAGCCTGGGATTTGGGAAGTTTGGTGTCTGATCCTGCCTGGCCCCAAGCTCCAGGGATGGCGTGGGACAGATCCCGTTACTTTTTACTTTCCGCTCCTCAAGCACTGGAACAGACACTTCCCAAAGCATCTGGTCATTCAAAGACACCAAGGGATAACTCTTACATTCCAGTCAGATTCCTGTTCCTTTAAACCCCCCACATTCCTTTCTGGAATCTCAGGGCCTTTGAAGCTCTTTGGCTGTGCTCTGGACCTCTTTTTGTGTGTAGGAATCTTCGGAGAACAGCTGATTGTTAATTGAGCACTAATGGTTAACCTTGTGCAGGTGTTCTTTGTGCGCACCAGGAGTGTGTGGGAGCAGCAAGAGGCTGTAAGGATGCAGGGACGAGTTACACCAAGGAATTTCAGTTTTATGTTTCTTCATCACTATAAAGGGAACCCTTTATCCCAGAACATTAGTCCTTACAGGTACAGCACTTGTGTTTTATTTTACTTGGAGCTCCTGAAATCTCCTGTCTCTTTTTCCCATATTAAACACCAGAGTAAGGCATTCCAGGCTACACCTCTATTTGTGGTGGTGTTGCTTGAGCATTTGGGAAACAAAAGGACTGTAAAAACTGGTGTGTGAATACATATATAAATGTATGAATGTATGTTATATGTATCCTATAAATGGGGAAAGTCTGGAGTCTTAGAATTCTTTCTTCTTTGTTATCTTTACTGCTAATTAGGGATAAATATCCTGTAGCTTGCGTGAAATTCCAAACATTGTTTAATGGGAATCTTTATTGTTCTCTGCAACTGAAAGTTGAAACCTGCAGTTTGGATGCAGAACCCATTTTTTGGGGCAGCCTCTCCCTAAGGGGCAAAGTTGAAAAAGACTTTGCTGTCTGCCCAGAGCCAGAAGAAGAACTGTCATGCTCTCCTGAGGCAGCTCTGCCTCTCATGGGAAGGAAGTTCTCCAAGTTGCCCAGGATGGGCCTGTGTCTTTCAGAGCACAGACACAGAGAATGTCACACCGGGGCTGTGCTGACACTGGTGTTGTTTTCCTCCACCAGGGAGATGAATGTAGGTCATTTGGGTAGAGCCCAAATAGGTAACCATTTGCCTGTGATTGGATCTTTCCCTCTCCTGTAGAGGTATGGACGATGTTTGGGGCTGGTGTCTTGATAAGATCTGGTCTCATTTCTGCTCTGCTGCTGATCCACAAGTCGTTTTGTGGTCTGCAGTCCCCACGACTGCTGCTGTGTAGAGCATTGGGACTGCTGGTAAAGTGGCCCAGGGAGGGTGCTAGAGCACTTGGGAGGCTCTGCCTTTGTCTCCACAAACTGATCATTCCTTAAAATATAAACTTATAAGGGATCCTGATCTTGAGAGGTCTTCGAGCTACTCTTCTCACTTGTGATTGTACCTCCTGACTTGCATTTGGCATCACTAAATCCACTTGAGGACGTGCCTGTAACTGAGAGATCTGTGTTTGGCTTTTCTGGTTGTTATGCTCTTCCCTGCCTGCTTCTCTATCTAACCAGCTCCTCTGTTTAGTCAAGAGAAGGATGAAAGAAGAAAAAAACCCCAGTTCTGAAAACCGCTGTGTAGTCAGTTCTGAGGAATCCCCTTTGATGCAGTGGTATCAGGAGAAAAGAATCTCCAAATCACACTTTCTGTTGTCCGATTTTGAAGAACTTATCTCACCTCTTTCCCCACCAATCATTATTTATTAAAAATAATTAAGATGGTCAACATTAAAACCAGAATTCAAAGCATGTTTCAGTGGAAACTTCTGTCTGCCTTGAACATGTGGGCACTTTTGAAAGCTTGACCCTGCGTCCTCCTCTGATGGGATGGAGACAAAGGCAGGGAACAACGGAAGCACCTTAGCCAGGGCTGCAGGGAAGCAGGCAGGGAATGTCTTTGTGCTGGGAGCTTGGCACAGGGAGTCAGGCACACGCAGCTCCTGGGAGCTCCTGGAAAGCAAGAGGAGGGAGTTTGCTTTCTTCCTTCCCTTCTTCTCTTTTTTTTGTCAAGGTTTAAGTTGATTCTCTCTTCTGCTCTCTTGCCCCCCCTTCCCCCTCTTCTCCCTAAGCCTGCTTTTGATTTGGTTTTATTGGCTAGTGAAAGGAATCATTTACTAGTCAAGGGCCAAGCAGTGACAAAGGAATGCAGGTAAATTAGTTTCAGTTCCTATTTCTCCCCGTCTTCCTCCTTTGGAATTTGAGCTTTAGAAAATAAAGTCCTTTTAGCCATACCGCCCCCCTCTTTTTTTCCTAAAAGAATTTCCCCCCCTCTCGACCTCTCTTTCAAGAACTTCGTTTTTGTAACTAAGAAAACCCCCATTAAAGTACCTAAAATGTCAAGGTGTACAACACAATCAATGAAATCCGACCAAAATGCATTAAAAAAACAAAAACAAAAACCAAAAAGCTTTTTGCATGCACCTTAAAAATGCAGAAATAAACCGAGAGTGCCATAAAGCTCATTTTAATGAATAACTATGTACACACTGGGAAGTTTTACATGCACATATATCATGCTTCGAATGCGAAAATATAGTTAAAGTTTAAACATTTTGCAGAAGAAAATATGCAAAGGAACTTGCAGAGCATCAGCGTGGAGAAAACCTGTATGTTCAGTCTTTCATCAGAGAGTATTCCTGAAGTATTAAGCACTAAACTAATAGCAGTAACATTCAAACTGTCCAGTTTTTTTTTTTTTTGTTTTGTTTTGTTTTTTTTTTTTCTCTTTGTAGTTTGCCTTCTTTCAGATAAAATGCTTCAAATGTACCTGGGTGTTTCACCCACTGCACTCTGACACAAAAATCTTTAGAGACTGAGGCCTTCTTTTTGCATCTCATCGGTATCCTTGGTAAATAATGTAATCCCAAATGCTCTGTGATCTTAAACAGTACAAGGCATTGTGGCATTAATTGGTAGCTATTCCTGTTAGTTCTTTCCAGGTTCTTAACATAGAAATAAAACCGTGTTTTGTCTTTTTTTTTTTTGCTGTTGCTGTTGTTTTCTAACGCAGCAAAAAAGTTGCTTATTCAGTCTTTTAGCTGTAATTAGATCCATTTTGTGTTTCTGCCTGCACAACACAAACCTGAAATACAAAAGAACTCAGTTCTGCCTAAACAACAATGAGGTTTTGGACAGCAGCTGGAAGAGGCCAGGAAATGTAAGTTCAGTCTGATATTCCCCACTTGCCTCACTCCATTGTGAGCACATTTTGTGGGGAAAGAGCACAATGATGAGAGAGGTAAGAACACAGAGTCGGTCCTAACACTGCATTTCCTGGCTTTTGTTGGTTTGTGTCACAGCCTTAAAAAATTGTCTTTAATTTCCTCAAAAAGGGGGTAAATATATTTTCCAGCAGGGTGTAATATATACAAACGTAATTTATCTGTCCAGTCAGAACATCAGCTGTCTGGGGAGCACGATCTGAAGTCAAGAAAGAATTTCTTAGGAAAATCTCCCCTGTGTTTTCCAGCTGTGTTTAAGTAAAGCTACTTCAGTTTGTGACTTCCAACTGATATTTAAATGACTGTTGGGGACCAGAGAATTCCTCCTGCCAGTGGAGCAGAACCTCTCACTAAACACCCGCTAAAGGTGTTTTTCCAAACGATTCCTAGGGTTCAGTGGGAGCCTGCTTGTGCTTGATTTGGAGCCACCGAGCCAGCTTCTTTTCTCCTGGCACATTTAGGGAGCACAGAACTTGTCGGGAAGTTGTGAGATCAGGGGGAATGAGATCTGCTGTCCCTTGAACAGAACAATCCTCAGTTTGGATCCGGGGGCCGTTGCAGTGACTGGAAGTTGTGCACAAGAAATGCAGCTCCTGGTTGTGTCAGCGCTGATGGGGTGCTTATTCCTTGCCTGGTGTGAAAGGAAAATGTAGACTGTGCTCTCAAAATGGTTAAAGTTTGTGTATATTCATAACTGCACGGCTGATAACTTGTGGAGGATTTTATCAGCCATAGGTGGGTTTTTCCTACTTGGTGATTGTGTCAACAGGCTGAAATACTTTCACAGGTGTTTGAACTCTTCACATCATACACAAGGCAGGCACCTCCACTGATTAGATAAATATATAGATATCAAACCTTGCTTAAAATTCTGCAAGTTCTTTAAAAGCATCACTGCAAGCGCAAATAGATGTTTGTGCTCTGAGCAGCTTCGTACCAAGGCTGTACAATATTTACGCAGGTTTCCACTGGAAAACATTATTATTATTATTATTATTATTATTATTATTATTATTATTATTATTATTATTATTATTACTATTATTATTATTATGCAGAGGTTTGGTACACTTTGTATAACCATTTTGAAACACCAGAATTAAAAATATGAGAGTCATGAATGCCTGTTAAAATTTTCTCTAAGTACATACAGTGGAGGAGACACCAGAAATATCAAAATCGCCTGAAATATTCAAGTGACTTAGGAATTCCTGAGCCTGGTATTCTCTTTGCCATTGGAAATAAATATATGTGTGCCAGTAACCTAAAACTTACTTAAACAGTCAGTCAGATTTCCTGCTGCAGTGAACTTTTATCTGGTTTTCCCTGAAATATTTGCTTGGGAAGGAAGTGTTTACACAAGGTTAAGAAAAAGAGTGAAGGCAATAACAGTGAAATTATACAACAAGCAGCAAATACTGTGAGATGTGTTGGCTCGAATGTGCATTAATGACGCGTCTTGAAATGTAATAATAAGTAACAAATGTATAACAACATTATGATGAATTCTTTCTGCCTCTATAGCGACTTTTACCAGATAAACAAAAGCCTTGGGATCAGAAACATAATGAGCAGTTTTCTGGTTTGCACCCCCAAATATATTTTGCATAAACTAGATCCTTATAGCCTGCCACGCTTTAGTTTTGTTAATTGCTCAGAAAAATAACCGAATTTCACAGCTTGGAGCCCAAAGTGAAACAGGCAGTTCTGTAATAAAAGTATTTAGGTCAGTGTGTGATTACTGGGTGTTTACTCAGTGCTCTTTAAAAATAATTATACACAAATCTGACCGATTTCACTTTACGCGGTGAAAACTTTCCCTGCTCGAGTGCGATGCTGTTGAACGTAAGAGTTGAAAATATTTCGGGGAAGTCCGTAGTGATGAGGATTAAGCTCTCGGGGAAAAAGCCAAGCAGTTTTTTCGGGCTCTTGGCGCTAATTCGGCTGCTCCGCCGTGTCCCGGCGCCTCCAGGGGCCGCTGTGACACCACGAACCTTGCAGGGCTCCTTCAACCGGCAAAACAGCCAACTTCGGGATCCTTTTTGTCTTCAGATGTTCCAAACCAGGATTCCAGCAAAGGAAATGAAAAAGGGAAACCAAACGAGCTTTTTT